>NC_063188.1:72969954-72990101 GCF_023159225.1 Perognathus longimembris pacificus | reverse complement strand
CCTGCCTGGCAGGGTAGCCCCTTCTAAAACCAACTCAGAGCCAGCAGAGCAGCCATTCATTCTCTCATCAGGAGGACTATCCAAATGGTCCACCATCATAGAAGCACATCCTTGAGCTATATAGAAACTGATAACTGGAGGAACTTCAGGAACTTGCAAATACATGGAAATTAGATAACATGATGTCAAATACTGGGTTGATGAAAAAATTAAAAGGTGGAGCTGGGAATATGGCCTAGTGGTAAAGTGCTCACCTCATATGCATGAAGCCCTGGGTTCCAATTCCTCAGCACCACATATATAGAAAAAGCCAGAAGTGGCGCTGTGGCTCAAGTGGTAGAGTGCTAGCCTTGAGCAAAAAGAAGCCAGAGACAGTGCTCAGGCCCTGAATTCAAGCCCCAGGACTGGCAAAAACATAAAAAAATAAGTAAAAAGTGAACTTAAGTTTCTTATCTGGGTACCGGTGGCGCCTGTAATCCTAGGAACTTAGGAGGTTGAGATCTAAGGATCACAATTTGAAGCCAGCCTGGACAGGAAAGTCTGTGACACTCTTATCTCCAATTATCTACCAAAGAAATTAGACGTGGCACTGTGGCTTAAGTGGTTCAGTGCTAGCCTTGCACACAAAGCACAGGGACAGCACCCAGGCTCTAAGTTCAAGCCCCAGGACTGGTGTGGGCAACACACATGCACACATACACACACACACACACACACACACACACACAGAGAGAGAGAGAGAGAGAGAGAGAGAGAGAGGTTTCTTGAGGCAAGTGAGAAAGGAGACACAGCATACAAAACATACAGGATACAGCAAAAGCAGTTCCAAGAAAGAAGCTAGTGAAATAAGGAGACTGGATCTATGATTCCCCTAGATAATTGGCCCTTGATTTACCCTGACTGTTTCCCTAGATGGTTTGCTTTTATTAGGTTTGAGTGTCCTCATCTGGTTTGCTTTGCTTATGTATAACACTTTCCTTAGGTTTAATTCTACATACCTCATGTGGTATTGGCCTATATAAACTTTGTGCTAGCTGCATTGGGGCTGCTGGTCTTTGAGACAAGAATCCACCAGCAGTCCTCTGGCTTTCCAATAAAGAATCATAATTTGGCCTCTTAAGTGGTAGTTTCTCTGCTTCTTGAGACTGAGTTTCCAAACTACATTAATAGTAAGAAATGTCCACAAAATAAAAGCCAGGCACTAGTGGCTCATGCCTAAATTTTAACTATTCAGGAGGCTGAGATCTGGGGATCATATTGAGAGCCAGCCTGGTCAAATACATGCAAGAGCCTTATCTCCACTTAAAAAAAAACGTGCAGAAGAGAAGCTATGGCTCAAGTGGTAGAGCAGTATACTTGAGCAAAAAAGCTCAGGGTGAGTTAGCTTAGGCCCCGAGTTCAAACCCCAGAATTGGGAAACAATAAATAAATAAATAAAGTCCCTGGCTCTGGAGGCATGACTCTATTGGTAGAGCACCAGCCTTGAGTCTCTGAGTTCAAGCCTCAGGACCAGCACAGACAGACAGACAGACAGACAGCTTAATGTGGCAGTACATTCCTGTAATCCCAGCACTTAGGAAGCTAAGGCAGAAGAATGTAGCATTGTAGACTGCCTGAGCTACATAGGGAGCCCCTGTCTCAAAAAGAAATTGGAAGAGGAGGTACAGCTCAAGCAGTAGAGCACCAGCCTTGACCAAAAAAGCCAAGGGAGAGCAAAAGACTCTGAGTTCAAGCTCCAGTATCAGCGCGCACGCGTGCACACACACACACACACACACACACACACACACACACACACAAGAAAATAAAAACAAAAGATCTCAAGCAACCTAATTTTACACTTCCAGGAGCTGGGAAAAACAAAAGCAAATATCTCAAAAATAGTAAAAGGGGGGAAATAATAAGCATAAGACTAGACTAGAAACAAACGAAATAGACTAGAAAATACAAAAAGTGGGCAAAGAGAAAATTGGAATATTTTAAAAACGATAAACCAAATTGTCAGTCCTTTAGCTGGGCTCAGGGATAAACAAGAGACTATTCAAAGTCCGATGAAAAATGAGGCATTGCAATTGCTATCACAGAAATACAAAGAATCATAAGTGTTAATACAGACAATTGTATGTCAAAAATCAGAAAACCTAGAAGAAATGTATGAATTTCTGGACATACACAACCTACCCAAATTGAGTTATTAAGAAAGAGAGAATCTGAATAGACTAATAACTGAAGGAGATTGAACCATCAATATAAAGTCTCCCATCAAAGAAAAGGTATAATATTTTAACAATTAACTTACAGTTTAACAAAATGAAGACCAGGAGGCTGGAACATGTGTTGCTCAGGAGGGGAGATCAAGAGAAAGGTAGACGAATGGATAGAAGAAGGACAGGCAAAGGTAGTCATAGTAATGTACATAAGTGAAATTGGAGCCTGGTAAATTGTGGGGATGGGTGTGATTGGGAGACATGAGGGAGAATGATGGAAGGGTGACCTTGATCCAGATACATTGTACTCACAGACTTAAATGTTGAATTGAACTCCTACAACTACTTAAAGATAATAAAATTAAATTAATTTAAAGGCTTATTTGGCTTATGATTCTGGGTGTGTAGAGTTGGCCGTCTGGCAAGGGTCCTTTGACTCTGTCCCATGACAGAGAAGCAAAATGTTAACTGGCCACATGCAAAAGTGTCCAAGAATGTGGGTTGTCTTGTTATCAGTAGAATGGATGCCCCTCAGGTTTTCATGATTACAACACTACCCTGGCATAGAAAAATAACCACAAAGAGTAGGAAGAAAATAAGAAATGGTTTACTAGGAAAGCAAAAGTACACCTTGAGACATGAAAGAGGCAATTTGGATAAGGACTGATTGCTTTGAAATGGTCAGGGCATGGTGACTAGATGGAACAAAATTAGAGCCCTCTTTCATTTTGTGGCCCTTGGCAACTGTGTAGTGGGCTCTCTAGATATGGAAAATATATACATGCCCTTTTGAGAAGAAGATGTGTGTGAATTTGATCTCTTTTTTTCCCTTCCTGGTTTAGTGATGCCAGTGGGGGATCATACAACAGTCATCACGCCCCTCAAGGCACATATATGTACTTGATATATAAAGTGTGCTCCATAAGGAGAATATAGAGCTGTGATCTTAATTGCAGGTCTAGGGTATAGGTCATCTGGGGTTTATGATTCTACCTCCAAGAAAGGGGAATAGAATTTTGTGGCCAGGGGCATTTCCTTGCTCCTGATCATGTCTACTAAGCTACCTATGCTAACAGTCTTGCTCTGTACCAAACATCTCTCATAAGAACTAACTCAGGTCCTGTAAAGACATTTATCACTTTTGATGATGGCTCCCTCATGACCTACTAGCTTTTTACTAGGTGCCATCTCTAAAAGATCTACTACCTGTCAAAACTGTTATACTGGGGACCATGCTTCTAGCACACAAAAATTTGAGAGACAAATCATATTCCAACCACAGCATTCTGATTCTGGTCTTCAAATTCCAGATCTTTCTGACAATGCAAAATACATCCATATCATATCAACAGTCCCCTAAGTCTTAACTCGTTTCAAATTACAGAACAAAATAGTCCATTCTATTCCAGCAGGAAGAAATGAACCATAAGAAAGAGATCATAGGCCTCTCGGAAAACTGAAATCTATATATCAAGGCAGACTTTAAATCTTTCCCTTTTTTCCAGAGAAAATACTGGCCAACTAAATATCCAATAAGGTGTTGATTTCCAAAATTTTGGAGCAACTCAAACAAACAAATAACAAGAAAACAATCAATCTTATTAAAAATGGGCAAAGCTTGGTGGTGGTAGCTCACACCTGTCATCCTAGTTACTCAGGAGGCTGAGATTTGAGAGTCAAAGTTAAAAGTCAGCCCAGGCAGGAATGTACACAAAGCTCTTATCTCTAATTAACCAACAAAAAGCTGGAAGTGGAGCTGTAGCTCAGTGGGTAGAATGGTAGCCTTGAGCACAAAAGCTCCAGAACAGCACCCAGGCCCTGAGTTCAAACCCCAGAACTGGCACCAAAAAATGGGCAAAGACTTTAATAGACATTTCTCAAAAAAGACATACAAATAGCCCACAGGAACACAACAAAATGCTTCACTAATCACTAGGGAAATACAAATCAAAACCATAATGAGAGCCAGAGCTGATGGCCCAAGTCTGTAATCCAGGCTACTCAGGAGGATGAGATTTGAAGATCACAGTTCAAAGTCAGCCTGAGCAGACAAATTTAAAAGACTCTTATCTCCAATTAGCCATCAAAAAGCTGTAACTGGAGGCATGAGTGCCAGCCTTGAGCTAAAAAGCTTGGTAAGATCATGGGGCCCTAAGTTCAAGCCCCAGTACTGGCACACACACACAAAATTAAAAATAGTGACTGTATAATCTAGTAATATGTCATATATGCAAATGAAATGAAATTAGCACATAAAAGGAAATAATTTCATAAACCTATCCAATGACAGTCTCCAAGGAGAGATAGTAGAGTAAGCCTGTGGTAGCTCCTTCTAAAGCTCCCATCATTTTGCATTTTGAGAGAAGCATTGAAACAAAGATATAGAAAAGCTATAGTTAAAGCTGTGGTCAGTGTGTCTCATGTAGTCACGTGAAAGATACTCAGAATTAAATGGGTCTTACAGACAAAATAAAAATATTTACGCTCAGATTTTTTTGTGCTGATACATGGGCTTGAACTTAAGGCTTAAGTGCTGTCCCTTAGCTTTTTTGCTTAAGGCTGGCACTCTACCACTTGATCCACAGCTACACTTCTGCCTTTTGTGCTGGTTAATTTGAGATAAGAATCCCACAGACTTTCCTTCCTGGGATGGCATTGAACTATGATCCTTATATAGCCTCCCAAATAGCTAGGATAACAGGCATGAGCCAATGGTGTCCAGCTACCCTCACAAATGTTAATAATACCTGTTTAAACTAAAATAAGAATAAAAGTTTTCTGGGATAATTCTACTAGATACCTGGTAGGTAAGAACAAATGTTTCCTTACCTTTAACCATCCAGCATCAAAGATGTTATCTCACCACCATCTAGGGCTGTTTTTCTCTTTCCACATGATTGTATGACTAGTTTCTGTAGCAATCAGTTCATTGTTTTCCTAACTCTCTGGTGTCTTACCTCAACAGTGATTTTTCCTTATATCCTTCATACCTTTCTAAACAACTAACTCCTAACACATGGGCCATGTAAGGAGGAGCAACTTGGAGGTTGTGACATCATATTTATGATAATTATCACCAATATCTTTAATTGTTTAAATCCAGCAATCATACTTGGAGAGCCAAAGAAGCACCACTTAGGATGACTCATACACAGCTACCAAGATCACTGTCCACCAGCAAGCACAGACCTTTACTGTAGCTACTTCATTACTGCATGTCCACATCAACTACCTGTACCACCATGGTGACTATAGTGTTACACTCCTTGACAAAGGTGCCAATATATGCCAATCTGGTGTTGCCTCCAAGCTCATCTTTCCTCCCAATATGGGGCATGCTCATCACCAGATGATGTGGCACTGACATAGAAGCATCCTGCTTCTGAAGTGCCTGACCATATATGGCATCATCGCCAACTAGATGACCTAGAGAAGATTTAGTACCACACTGTGTACAATTCCAAGTTCTGAAAGAGAACTCAACCACATTATATTGAGTATATTGTCTCCTTCAGAGACAAAGAAGAAATACTTTTCAACACAAGCAAAAAGAAGGAATTCATGAAAACATGTACAAGTATAAAGCCCACTGCTAAAGTAAACACAAACCTCAGCAATGCAATAAACCAAGAAACTACAAATTTGAACAAGAGAGGAAGACAAGAATAAGCAATATTTAAATAAACAATATTTAAAATAAATAGTAGGGATAGGCACTGTTGGCTCACTCCTGAAATCCTAGCTATGTAGAAGGCTGAGGTCTGGATGGTCACAGTTTGAAGCCAGCCCAGGAAGAAAAGCTCACAGAATTCCATCTCCAATTAACCAGCAAAGAACTGAGCAAGACACATGGCTAGGGGGGGTAGAGTGCTATCCATGAATAAAAAAGCTCTAACTGTGCAGTCCTGAGTTCAACACCTGCTCGGCACAAAAAAAGTGAAGAAAGAAGAAGGAAGAGGAGGAAGAGAAGGAGGAGGAGGAGGAGGAGGAGGAGGAGGAGGAGGAGGAGGAGGAGGAGGAGGAGGAGGAGGAGGAGGAGGAGGAGGAAGGTTTTTTTAAACAAAAGGATAGGTGCAAGTCCTTAAATATTTTAAATAACTTCAAATATAAACAGACTAAGTTCTCCAATTAAAAGCCCTGATTTCAGCTTTGGTGAACTACTCCAGGAGAAAATGTATTAGGCATTAGCTGTAGCTGAACCTGGATGGAGAAGAAAGATGGAATTGGATCTATGCAGCTGCTGAAATTACTTTTATTCCAAGAATTTGTTCTGATCAGTGCATCCTAGCCCTCTACTTCCTTTTCACTGTTGTCTGTACGCTCTCCTGAGCCACTTGGGGTCTACTGAACTGTTGGGGGTTTTGTCATTTGTCTAAGAGGACAATACTAGAATCTGTACTTTGGAGGTTTTCTAGAACCCTCTAGGGTTCAGTGGGACTATTTGGGCTTCTGCATTTTGTCTGACAAAATAATTTGGATCCTTTATTTGGAGACTATTCTGAGCATTTGGCTTCATTTGAAAACTTTATACTGGCAATTAGCTGGGAAGGGATGAGGTACACAAAGAAATCAGGGTATTTGTGTTGGAGAACTCTGTTGTTAATTGCTTAAGAATAAAAAGTACCAAGTCTATCCATCTAGGGAGATTTCTAGTTGACTATTTTACTAAAAGAGAGGATGGAAGGACAATCAAGAAAAAGGATAATTGTTTAAGAATATACTCTATATTAATGTACTTCTTTGAGTGTATCCTTTTGTAGATGTCTGTGATGCAATTATTGCTTTGATGAAAGCTAGAAGTCTGATTGGTGGCTGTGACAATAGTCCTATTTGGTACAGACCTAAAAAACTTTACTAACCAGATTATTTCAATCACCAAGAAAAGCCTCACAAAATGAGTCTTAAGAGAACAGCGTTTCTTCACAACTCAATCTGCTCCTGGAATTCCTAGATATAAATGTATAAAAGTATTTGTGGTCCCTAAATGCATTTTTAGTATTTTCTTGGACTCATGCATGCCTAATGTAAAATCTTTTATATTTAAATGTGTAGACGCTTTTATATATGTGAACATTTTTAAATGATTCTTTAGGAGTGGTTGCATCTTTTCTCTTCTGTTATCACTTCTAAGAAACTGGGTTTCCCAGGTTCTTATCTAAACCAGGATGAACTAAAAAAGACAGGCTGATTCAAGAATTACCCTCTACCTTAGAACTGAAGAAAAAAGGGATTTCATGGACAGTAGTCTTGATCTGTTTCATTCTGTCATAAGTGTAATTTAGGTCCAGTCCTCACAATACATGATTCTATTGCCAAATGTACTTTTGTGAATTATTTCATGTGCAGTAAGAGCTTTTTAAAAAATTTTCACCGCAAGTATTTTATTCTTTGGAAAAATACCTAAGAAATTTCTATCATCAACATTTTATATACTGGTGCAAAACTAAGTCCTAGTCTTCTGCATCTATGAATACAAACATTTGCTGAGTTAGAAGTGTGTAAGTTTAGCCAGGCACTGGTGACTCACACCTGGAATTCTAACTACTCAGGAGGCTGAGATCTGAGGACTGATGTTTGGAACAAGCCCAGGCAGGAAAGTCTGTGAGACTCTTACTACCAATTAACCACCAAATAGCTGGAAGTAGAGATGTGGCTCAAGTGGTAGAGCATTACCCTTGAGCCAAAAAGCTAAGGGACAGTGCCCATGCCCTGAGTTCAAGCCCCAGTACCAGCCCAAAATGGCATGTAAGTTTAATACATGTAAAAAGGCCAAGTAGTTCTCTCTTTTATCCCAAATGCATTACATCTATACACTTTTGACTTGTAAAAAACATCAATAAACTTTTGGAATTTCTATTGTTTGTAATCAGTATCATGCAGGTGGCAAAGGCCTTGCCTTTGGGGCAAACTGGCCTATGTCAGTTTTAACTAAATCAGTACCATTGTATATATGAGATACACGTGTACATTAAGAAACAAATTTTATCAGGGGTCACTGCAACTATTCCTAACTTATAAAAGATCTAATGTTTTGTTTTGTGACAGTGTTGTATGCTTATTACCTTACCTAACTAAAGATTCAAAATTTTACTACAATTTCTGTTGTTATTATAAGGTGATGGACAAAAGGGTTACGTTACATAAGTCAGGTAAAGCATACATTACTTTGTGGACAATGTCACCCCTCCCCTCGATGTCTCCCAGTTTTTCCCTTTATAATGCTAATTGTTGCTGAATCTTTTGGATGTTAAATATATTTATGTCCCTCAAATACTTAAGTCTTCTACAATGCACAGCATCTAAAAACACTTTACCAAGCTTATGTCCTCTCAACTGCAATAGTAATGCTAGTGTTTTGTAAGCTTGTGTCTATGTGCTCCTAATTGTAACAAGAAGAGCTTGGTGATACTGGCATAATACTGTCAATCATAATTATTATCTTAAAATGTTATGTGCAATGGAAATAACTAAACCATTCTGTCAATCGCTATACTATTTTTTTTTCAAAATTTTAGCCACTGTCATTCTATGGTTTTTGTAATTCATAGTGTGAGTCCTTCTGAAACATTTGCAGTCAAACTCAAGGAAAATGATTTCAACAAGTACTGAATTGCTAGACAAGTTTGCCTTTAAAAATACTTTCCTTTGTTATTTTTGTTTCATATTTTACTTGTAACACTTTAAAACTGTTTTCTGTTCACATTCTGCAGGATTTTTGACACCATTTATAGGAATGGTTACCAAGTTCCACCTCTTCTCTCTCTCTTTCTCTCTCTCTCTCTCTCTCTCTCTCTCTCTCTCTCTCACACACACACACACACACACACACACACACACGTGCTCTTTTTGTTAAACTTTAGGCTTTTGAGATTATTTTGGTGCCAGTACTGGGACTTGAAATCAGGGGTTGGGCATTGTCCCTAAGCTTCTTTTGCTAAAAGCTAGTGCTCTACCACTTGAGCCACAGTTCTAGTTCCAGTTTTGGGGGGAGCAGTTAATTGGACAAAGGAGTCTCACAAACTTACTTACCCAGGATGGTTTCAAATCACAGTCCTCAGATCTCCCGAGTAGATAGGATTACAGGCACAGGTCCAGTGCCTGGTGGTTTTTGAGATGTTTTTAAAATATTTTTATTATTTTTTGTGAATGGGTCAAGAAAGTGCAGTATATATACACAATGGAATTCTATGCTTTCATCAGAAAAGATGACATTGCGCCATTCATAAGGAAATGGAAAGACTTCGAAAAAATCATATTATATAAGTGAAGCAATATCATATTAAGTGAAGCAAGCCTGACTCAAAGAGACATAGGCTGGATGGTTTACCTCATTTGTAATAACTAAAATGTGTCTAGGATATTCTTAGCAGAGGATCATAATAGCTCAATAGCTACATGAATATATCCATATAAAATGATGCTTATCAAAATGAACTCCAAGAAATGGAAACAAGGTGTTTTTCTTATTTTACTGTTTACAGTTATTTATTTTCTTTTTTCCCTTTAGTTTATCCCCTGATATCACTATTTTTTATATCTGTACCCTTTGTCTTGTATATATGTTTATCTGATTTGGGGAGGGGAAGGGGAAATCACAGAAACAGTGAGACAAAGGGTGAACCAATTCAGCAGTGATACTCACTAGACACTATGTTGGAAATGAACTTTTAACAACTGGGGGGGCAGGGGGGAGGGACAGGAAAAAAATGGGAGAAAATGAGGGATGGAGTAACACTGTTCAAAAAGAAATGTACTCGTTACCTGATTTATGCTAACTGTAACCTCATCTGTATATCACCTTTACAATAAAACTTTAAAAATATTTTATTGGATACATTCATTATATGAGGAGTTTCATTGTGACATTTCCATACATGTACATATAGATACCATCAACCTTACCCTTTCTACTGTCCTCCCTTTCAACCCTAGCACCTTCTTAAAACAAATTCAGAGGCTTCATTGTTCTGTTTTCTTACCTGCATATAACGTACTTTGACCATATCTACTATCTTTTACTCTCTCTGTTGGTCCTCTCCAGCCCCTCTGGTACCTGCCACCCAACACAGCTTGTATCAATTTCCTAACATTCATTTTTAGTACAGCTTAATTGTATGAAGGAGTTACACCATGGTAATTCACATGTACTCTTATTATAATTCAGTCAGATTAACCTCATCTATTTCTATCTCCATTTTCCCTACCTCCCTAACCTTTAGTAGCTTTCAGAGTTTCCTTCAATGATTTTTATGCAAAGACACCATGTATTTTGTTTTGTTTTGTTTTGTTTGCCAGTCCTGGGCTTGAACTCAGGGCCTGAGTACTGTCCTTGGCTTCTTTTTGCTCAAGGCTAGCACACTGCCACTTGAGCCACAGCGCCACTTCTGGCTTTTTCTATATATGTGGTGCTAGGGAATCGAACCCAGGGCTTCATGTATACGAGGCAAGCACTCTTGCCACTAGGCCATATTCCCAGCCCTGACACCATGTATTTTGATATTATCCATTCTCCATCATTCTCATTCCCTATTCCCAACTTGCCCCCCCCCCCCCCGCAAAAAAAAAAGTTTCTACATTGCCAAGCACCTCACAGCTATAATCCTAGTTACTCAAGAGACTGAGATCTGAGGATCCCAGCTCAAAAGCCAGCTCAGGCAGGAAAGTCCATGTGACTCTTATCCTCAATTAACCACAAGTCAATTGCAAGTGACACTGTGGCTCAGAGTGGTAGAGCACTAGCCTTGAGCAAATGAGCTCAAGAACAGTGCTCAGGCTCTGAGTTCAAGCCCACAACCAAGCAAAAAATAAAAGTATGATAGTTATATTCTGTCTCCAGTTTCCTTGAATATCAGTTTTCACAGCCAGCACTCCCATAAGACCCTCTAGCTTTCATTGGTATTTGCTGTGAAATCCCCTTTTTGTCTCTAAATTTACTTGTCTGTGTCCTTTTCCATCACAATTTGGTCAGGTTGGCTAGAGGATTATCAGTCTTATTTTTTTCAGTAATTTTTTGATTCATTGATTCTTTGTATGGTTTCAAGTCTCCATTTCCATATCTCTGTTCTAATCTTTATTATTTCTTTCCATCTGAAAGTTTGGGGGTTGGCTTGTCTCTGTTTTTTTTTTTTCTCCTGCAAAAAGCTTTATTTCGTTTGGTCCAAGACTTGGGAAGGGCTCCAAGACGGTTAGGAAGTTGTCCAGTGGCTAGAGGGAACGGCTCAGGTGGAAACCCTGATGTCACACTATGCAGAGATGGCCCCCAAAGGCTGCTGGACTCTGGGGTCTTCTAGTTATGCTTGAGGGTGAGACTTTCAAAGAGATACTCACCCAGCCCGGCCTGAGGGGCAACCAGCCTGCGGAGGTTGATGAGGTGGTCGCCCATCTTCTTGATGAGCTTCACCTGTTCATCCAGGGAGTGGGTCTCTAGAAAGTCACAGAGATGGGGTCTGTGTGTCAGAACCCAAGGCATGAAGATCCAAAATGGCTTAGTTCTGGTTCTTCTCCAGGGCCAGGGCGTCTTCTATGGCTTCCACGGTTTTCCCCCACTGATCTTCAGAAGGCTTCTGCACATCCTGGAACAGCGTGCGGCTGCCACACTGATTCTGCATCTTCAGAAGGCCGTGGGCGCCCTCATGCTTCTCCTCGCGGAAGAAGTGGCCCACGCCGTCCAGAGCCACATTGTCGCGATAGAAGTAGTAGCTAAGAGAGAGGTAGGTGTACAAGGCCCTCAAACGCAAGTTGACCAGTCAGTTGACAGCAGCCTCCACCTCGGTGGAATAATTCTGACGAATCTGGGAGGTCATGGCTAGTCATCCATTCAGAGCTAACCACAAAAAAACGGCATTGATTGGTCCTGGATTCAGGAGACAGGCAAGAAGAAAAGGGTCAGAGGTTGATTGTGAGTGGAGAGGAGATTCAAAGACAGCTGCTGGTGATGGAAAAGAGGATTCCCCAGGTTTGTTCTGTCCAATCACTATTGAAGCAAGGCACAGATCCGCGGAACTGGCGCGCACTGCTCTGTGTTTTTGTTGTTGTTTTTTAATGAGCTTTAGATGCATCAATAGGCTATTTATATGAGATATTTCTGTGCATTTTTGTGTAGGTGCAAATATGTGTGTGTGTGTGTGTGTGTGTGTGTGCATAAAAGTCCATCTGGCTGGGCACTGGTGGCTCACCTGTAATCCTAGCTATTCAGAAGGCTGAAATCTGAATTTCATGGTGCAAAGCCAGCCCAGGTAAAAAAGTACTTGAAACTCTTATCTCCAGTTAACCACCAAAGGGCCAAAAGTGGAGGTGTGGTTAAAGTGGTAAAATGCCAATCTTTTTTTTTTTTTTTTTTTTTTTTGGCCAGTCCTGGGCCTTGGACTCAGGGCCTGAGCACTGTCCCTGGCTTCTTCCCGCTCAAGGCTAGCACTCTGCCACTTGAGCCACAGCGCCGCTTCTGGCCGTTTTCTGTATATGTGGTGCTGGGGAATTGAACCTAGGGCCTCGTGTATCCGAGGCAGGCACTCTTGCCACTAGGCTATATCCCCAGCCCTAAAATGCCAATCTTGAGCAAAAAAAAAAAGCATAAAAGCCCAAGGCCCTTAATTCAAGCCCCACTATTTGCAGGCACAAAAACAAAGGTCTTTCTGGTCTAGTCTGCCACTTAGTTCTGAGGTTTCCTTGTTGATTTGTGTGTGTGTGTGTGTGTGTGTGTGTTTGTGTTTAGATGATTTACCTATTGGTGAGAGAGAGAGAGTGTGTGTGTGTGTGTGTCTGTTGAAGGAGGCTATGGGTATCATATGATATGCAAAGTCTAGATATAAGTGTTCTTTTTTTTAATTTTTTTATTGCCAAACTGATGTACAGAGAGGTTACAGTTTCATACATTAGGCATTGGATACATTTCTTGTACTTCGTTACCTCCCTCATTACCCCCTCCCCTCTCCCCCTTTCCCTCTCCCCCCATGAGTTGTTCAGTTGGTTTACACTAAACAGTTTTGCAAGTATTGCTTTTGTAGTCATTTGTCTTTTTATCCTGTGTCTCTCGATTTGGGTATTCCCTTTCACTTTCCTAGTTCTAATACCAGTATACACAGTTTCCAATGTACTCAGATGAGATACAGTGATAGTGCAGGTACAACCACAGGAAGGGGATACAAGAGGATCATCAACAATAGAAGCTATGGTTTCACATGGCATGTTGAAAGTAATTACAACAGTGATATAACAGTCGTTTCCATAACATGGAGTTCATTTCACTTAGCATCACCTTATGTGTTCATAAAGGTAGATATAAGTGTTCTGACCCACATAGCAATTAAGACATGGAGATATGAGGCAGGTCTCTGACTCAAAATTTTGTTGAACTCAGCCAATAGGAATCACTCATGGTCAGGGAGGGTGGGAACTCTGACATTTCCAACACCCAAGCCTTCAGTGTCCCAGCTCTCTCGAAAGGCTACACTACCTTTCATCTTAAGCCATAGCAGCACACCTTTGTAGTCAATTTAAGTGCCCACAGTATCCAAGCCTCCCCTGGGAGCCACTGTCCCAAGCTACTTTCATTTGTCTCTGCCAGGTATCTCAAGTAGCCACCTCTAGCATCTAAGCTGCACATACACACACACACACACACACACACACACACACACACACACTCAACATTCTCTTCAGGGGTCTGTCAGACATTCTTCTTCTTAGCCCTGTCTTATGACAGTCTCATATCCAGATTCTTTGGCATGTTGTCTCAAAGCTCTATGTACTGTGTTAATTCCTTGTTCCCAGGCCCCCTCAGTAACTAAGTTTCCAATAGTAGGCACTCTCTCAAGATGTTATCATACTATTGTTCTTCGAGATAAAAGGAGTGACAAAAAGCCTTTTATAACCAAAGTTAACCTTGTACTCCAGAGTAGTCCAAGTCTCACAAATCTCTGTACTCAGATTAAGGCTATCATAGCCTGTGGGCTTGTCTCACAGTTAGAATTGGCACTCTGTCATCAGGGCTGTCTGATTTACCTTGTAATGATGTCTTCAGTTTTCCTTTTTTCTACCAGGGAGTCAGGAATGTAATTAGAACTTACTGCTTTTCTTCTATTGGCTTGATTTCTGGTTTTCTGCCTTCTTGCTACTTCTGTCACAGTCCCCTCTCTTCTTCTTTCCCTCTTCAGAACCTCTTATTCTGTGTTACTTGACTCTCTTAATTCATGGAACCAAAGTGGTAGATGCTTCTAATCTACTATTCTTCCCCACCTTCCAAAAGGGTACTGACTCTTACATGGCCTGTTACTTCCCCGGGACATGGGAACGGAACCAAACAGATGCTTCAGGAAATGGCTCATATTGATGATAAAAGATGGCTAAATGGTGCAATAATCAGAGAAAACTGTCCATAGACAAATTATTTGGAGAACAAAATTGTTAAAACAAGAGGAGAAAGCGTCAGAATCCAAATGAAGTCACTTGTTCTTGTCTTTCCAAAAAGTAACCAAAGCTCTCTGTGTGTGTGTGTGTGTGTGTGTGTGTGTGTGTCTGTCTGTCTTTGAGCTTGTACTAAGCCTTGAACTCAGGGCTTGAGCACTATCCCTGGCTTCTTTTTGCTCAACGCTAGTGTTCTATGACTTGAGCCACAGTGCCACTCCTTGCTTTTCCTGTTTATGGGGTGCTGAGGAATTGAACCCAGGGCTTCATGAATGCTAGGCAAGCACTCTACCACTAAGCCACATTCCTAGCCCAGGATAACTGTTTCATCATCTGAGAACACATTGTTGTGCCAAGTCGCAAGACCACCCCCAAGAAGACCACCGAGATTCAGACACTCTGAAATGCAAAAGCAAGGCAAGGCTTTATTTAATGAGCTGCCAACTCGGGCCTCGTCCTACCCACCGACACAGCGGAGGTTAGGAGGGAGCCCCGAGCTGTGATTACACAGGGCTTATAAAGGCAAAGAACAAGGTTACAACAATCAGCTGTGCAAGCAAGATTAGAACACAGGTACAAATCTAATTGGCTCAGGGTTCAATTCTAAAATGGGGTTCACGTGGTGGGGCCTGACTTCAAAGTCTGGCACCTCAACATGTTCTTCATTTTAAAAAAATCCAGGTTGCACTGAGCATGGGTGGCTCACACCTACAATCCTAGCTACTTAGGAGGCCAAAATATGAAGACTGAGTTTCAAAGCCATCCCAGGCAGATAAGTCCATGAGACTTTTATCTCCAATCAACCAGCAAAATGTCAGAAGTGAAACTCTGGTTCTAGTGATAGAGAGCAAACCTTGAGTGAAAAAACTAAAGGGCCAGTCACTGGTGGCTCATGCCTATAATCCTATCTGCTCAAGAGGCTGAGCCTGGGGATTGTGGTTCAAAGCCAGTCCGGGTAGGACTTTATGAGGCTCTTATCTCCAATTAACAAAAAGACAGAAGTGGAGTCATGGCTGAAGTAGTGCAGTGTTACCCTTGAACAAAAAATGCTCAGAAAGGGTGCCCAGGCACTGAGTTCAAGTTCAAGCCCCAGAACAGGCAGGTACACACACACACACACACACACACACACACACACACACACACACACACACAGAGAGAGAGAGAGAGAGAGAGAGAGAGAGAGAGAGAGAGAGAGAGAGAGAGAGAGAGAGAGAGAGAGCAAACTAAGGGAGAATGCCCAGGCCCTTTCGTTCAAGCCCCAGTACCAGCACACACCAAAAAAGAAAAAATATCCAGGTTGAAGATACAGTGATGAAATGAAACTAAGTTTTTTAGCCCCTGTGCAAAAGAACAAATGGGTTGTGACTACTTGAGGTGAGACTGGAACTGTACTTCAAAACACAATGTCTCTGTCTACAATTAGACACCTGTTTTTCCAGTTAATCTGCAGTCACTAGAACTTTGAAAATAGGTTTTTAAAGACTTTGTTCTTTCACTTTTAACACACCTTATAAAATATTGAAGTTAAGGGCTAGGGAAGTGGCTCAAGAAGTAGAGCATTTGACTAAGAAGGCTGGACACCCAAAGTTCAAACCATATTACCACCAAAAAGAAAAGTCAGAGTAAGGAACATGGTGAGGGTGTTTTTTTTTTATAAGTATATATAGATATGTAACCACAGGGTTTGGGGGCTCCAAAAGCTATCACTGTATGTTTTCCTTACTCTAAGGAATGAGACTGGGATACATGTAGTTATATTCTCTAGCAGGGTTTGGGAGTCTGCAGGGCCTCCCTCTCCGAGACCCTCAAATCTCCTTTCTGCTCTCGCTGAGCAGAGCAGGGAGGGGAGGAGGCAGCAGAGGCCAACTGAGCTGTCTGTACAGAGGGGATTGGTTGCACCAGGTACAGATGCCTGGGGCTGTCCTGCATGTGATTGGTCACTGGCCCCTTGCCCCCTCCACCTCTCCTCTCCCTCTGCAGAGCCTGGGGGCTGGGCCAACTGTGGGAAGGGAAGGGGGCTGGGAGGCCCCTCAGGACCAGAGTCAGCTCAGCCCAGTGATGTCTGGGCTTGCTGAGGCCCTGGGCTCCCCTGAATCCTGTGCCTGCAGCCTGAGGAACTGCAGCAGTTCCTTCTGCTCAGGGAAACAGTTCATCCTCCTCTTTGCCCTTAGGCAAGCTGGGACCACCAGGCTGTTTGCTGCTTTCTTCTCCCTGGTGAAGGAGAGAGAGAAAATAGAAAGAGAGTGAGGAAGTCTCTGCCATAACACCTTCTGTTGATGATGATGATGATGATGATGATGATGATGATGATGATGAGGAGGAGGAGGAGGAGGAGGAGGAGGAGGAGGAGGAGGAGGAGGAGGATTTATTGCTGCAGTACTGGATTTTGAATTCTGAGCCTCATACTTGCTAGGCAGGCAGGCACTCTAACACTTCAGCCATGGCCCCATATCTATTTTCACTTTGGTTCTTTTTGAGAGTCTTACGTTTTTGCTTGGACCTATCGGGATCATGATCTTCCCACTTAGGCCTTCTGCATAGCAGGGATGATAGGCATGCACCGTTATGCCCAGCTTTTTTTGTCAGTGAGATGGGATCTTGCTTACTTTTACCCCTGGCTGGTCTTAAACCTTGATCCTACCAATCACTGTCTTCTAATTAGCTAGTTTGAACCACCCTCTCATACTTGTTTTGTTTTTCTAAACCTAATGTCACTATGCAGCACATATTGGCCTTAAACTCTTGATCTTCCTTTCTCCTCCTCCCTAGTTATGAGACTATAGACATACATCACTGTGCCTTGTTAATTATAGTTGAGTCTTGGTTGAACACCTGCAATCCTGACAGAACACAAACTGTTAAGAGGCTTCTGAGGACCTATTACAAGGACATTTTTTTATTTGGCTTCCTAGATATCATGAGATAATTTCTCATTTGCCTCTTGGGTTCAGATGAAGTGAGGTTCCTGCCTTAGCCTCCAAAATACAATGTCATTAAGCTGAATTTTAGAATTGGCTCCTCAGTAATGGATATCCCATAATTTCTGTTATAGTCATCAGTTCCTTTTGGGGCTTTTTTTTTGTTAGTGTTTTTTGTACCAGTCCTCAGGCTTGAACTCAGTGCCTAGGAGCTGTCTAGGAGCTTTTATGCTCAAGACTAGCTCTCCATCACTTGAGCCATAGCTCCACTTTCCACTTTTTTTGGTGGTTAATTGGAGATGGTTGATTAGAGGTAAGAGTCTCACAGACTATCTTGCTGGGATGGCTTTGACCTGCAATCCTCAGATTTAGAAAATATTCTGCCTACTGTATCTGGGTCAGGAAGTTACAGATGAAGTAAGAAAATACTGAAGTCAGTTGTTGATTTTTTACTTTGGAAAGCCATAAGGTAAACTTTTCCAGAATTGTTAACTGAACCATCAGAGTCAGTTTTTCCTGTAAGGTTAGATTACATTTCCCCAATATAAGAAGAGCAAGAATGTTTCAAACACAAAGCAAAGAAAGCATAGGTATCACTGAGGACCTTGAAGAGAGCTTCTACTCTGCTAAAACAGGATGAGACCCACAGAGTGATCTTGATTTCAGAAATGAGAATGAAATACTGTATTTCCTTCCTAGTAAAGAACAAGTACCTGGCTAGGTCTCAGAGTCCTCTATTACATCATGTTTTGCAAGCATAAAGAAGAAAGTTGGGGAAAGGTGGCTCACATCTGTTATCCTAGCTACTCAGGAGGCTGAAAGCAAAGGATTGTGACTTGAAGCCAGCCCAGGCAGGAAAGGCTGTGAGATTCTTATCTCCAGCTAACCACATAAAAAAATGGAAGTGTGGCTGTGTCCCAAAGTGGAGGAACACTAGCTTTAAGCACAAAAAGCTCAGGAACAGTGAGTAGGCCCTGAGTTCAAGCTGCACAACCGACAACAACAACAACAACAACAACAAAACATAGTATACAGGCAAATAAATGGACTCATAATTTCCTGTAGCTCAAAGCAGTACATAAGCAATGATAAATTTCATTGAAATGTTCCTGTGATCAGAACAAGGAAAGATGTACCAGAAACAAGTATAGGTTATGTAAGAAGAATTTATCTCAGTAATGCCAACTAGGATAGGTAAGACCACTGAATATTAGATGGCCAGCCCTGCATTTGCACTCCAAACTTTAAATCCAACTCTGATGAACTGCTAAGAGGGTCAAAGGGAAAAGTGGTCCCTAAACAGCCCATGTGTAAATGGTGATGGGAAAAGAAAAGATCAGAGTTAGAAATACAAGATTTTTTCATGATCTTTAAGGCCATATAAATTTTTTGCTAGCTATGTCCTTTGCTATGCATAAGCTCTGCAGTTTCATGCAACCCCTATTGTGCAATCTTTCTGTGGTTTGTTGTGTTTCTGGGTCTTCATTAAGAAAGTTTCACCCTGTGCCAAGGAGCCCTAGTGTTTCTCCTATTCCTTCCTGCAATGTTTTCGGGGTTATAACTTGTTTTTTAAAGTGGAAAAGCCAACACATGTCTAAGTCAACCAATCACATTTATGCCTCAGCTCCCAAGAATAAGACTCTTCCATCCACCTGGTGGCAGTATACTCTAGAGTGGAGGCTCCTTTCCATTCTGAGTGGATGAAATGCTTTCTCCCTACATGCCATACTGTTTCCTGCTCCTGTGTAAGCCACATGCTTCTACACATACTATGCCTCTGGCTAGTGTATCATAGCCAGAACCATGTCTGCCCAATGAAAATGAGGCCCATGTATGGTTTTATCTGAACCCAAATATATGTTTCTTTCTGAAGCCTTGTTTTTTCCCCCATCTCTTGTTCCTCACCATCCAAACAAATAGAACTTGTTTGTGTGACCTCCAGTAAGTTGGTACAGATGTCTCTATGTAACTTAGAACAAGGTTTTGCTGTTACTTGTTTACATATCTGCCTCCTAAAAGATGGTCAGCTCATCAAAAAACTCATGTTTGAGTCTGATTAATCGTTGAGTCTTCAAATTACAACACACAGGCAGGCAGATTCCAAAAGCTCAGGGATTGACAATAATTTTTTTTTTTTTATTATCAGGGTGATGTAAAGAGGGGTTACAGTTTCATAAGTAAGGCAGTGAGTACATTTCTTATCCAACTTGTTACCTCCTCCCTCATTTTTCTCCCACCTCCCCTCTTCCCCAAATCCCTCCCCCCTCAAATTGTACAGTTAGTTTACAGCATATTGTCTTGTAAGTATTGCTGTTGCACTGGTTTGCCTTTAACCTTTGTCTCTCCATTTTGATGCTCCCCTTTACTTTCCTAGTTCCAATAAACGTACATACAATACCCAGGAAACCAAAATAAGATTCAGTGACATCAGGGGTAAAACCATAGGGAAGAAAAACAAAAGAAAAAGGCATAATTTCACAGAGTATCTTGAAAATTAACAACAATGATAAACGACGTATTTCTATAACTCGGACTTTTTTGTTTTTGTGTTTGTTGGTCACGGGGCTTGAAATCTGGGCCTGGGTGCTGTCCCTGAGCTCTTCAGCTCAAGGCTAGC
>NC_063188.1:72915889-72969454 GCF_023159225.1 Perognathus longimembris pacificus | reverse complement strand
ACTCTACCACTTGAGCCACAGCACCACTTCCATTTTTTCTGGTGGTTAATTGGAGATAAGAGTCTCACAGACTTTTCTGACTGGGCTGGTTTGAATCATGATCTTCAGATCTCAGCCTCCTGAGTAGCTAGGATTACAGGCATGAGCCACAGGTGTCTGGCTTGACAATATGATTTTATGGGTTTCAAGAAAATCAAGGAAGTCAGCATCTTCTATTCATAGGATGCATTCATAGAGTTATACTCAATTTGCAAAGGTTATAATGGTAAAGACTAAATTTGTATTCAATTATTTTTTTCTTTGATATCTTGTTTTTCTATTTTTAATTACTTTTAAGTAGTTGTACAAGGGGATTTTAATTCAACATGTCAGTTTATAAATACAGTGCATTTTGAAAAATGTCTCCCCGATCGTGCCCAACCCCCTCATTTCTTCAATTATCCTGGTTCTATTTTGACATATGTATATGGATATTATAACTACATTCTCTTACCCTTCCTCTCTCCATTTGTTTGCCCTCCCTTGACCTCATATATTCCAGCTTCCAGGTATTCAATCTGTTAAACTGTAAGTTATACAATTAAAGAAGTTATACAATTAAAATCCTCCCTTGCACAGATAGAGTCCATTTTAAAATAAGATATTTTAAAAATCTCTGCTATAAATGTATACTTATATTTCCCATTGTAAATTTCAGCTTTGGATATATAGCCTTTACATTAAGATTCCTTCAGAAAATGACTTGTATTATAATCAATGAGCTTCTTTATCCTACTAGGTGATCTCAAACTTAAATTTCATTTTGTTATTAATATGGTTATATCTACTATATGGTTCAATCACTTGTGAATAGACTAACTAGAGACCCTTATACACTGGCAGCTTTCATACACCTAGGGAATAGAGTAACAAATATCAACCCCAACGCTTATCATCTTTCTTGTTTTCTGGGTTTCCTCATTTGCATATCTTCAGTGATGTCCTCTATGACTGCATAGTGCTGGACCATAAAGTTTTTCCATGATGCTTGAACTGGAAAAGTAGACTGACTGTCCAGTGATGAACTGCTCATGATAGGAATTCAGGGATCTCCCCTCTCAATCCCAATAAACAGAGTCAGCCACTGTCAATCTAGTCAGCCTGACCTGCATGAATGATGAAGAATAGAGAACTCAGCAGACACAAAACACAGGGAAAGGGGCTAGGGTAGGAGAATGTTGGCCAATGAATACTCTTACATTTAGATAGGAGCAAGAAGTTCTGGTGGGCTAAGACATAGTTGGTTGATTACTAGTAACAAAATTACCTGTCCATCACAGAAAGCTACAAGAAAGGAATTTTTAAAAGTTCTTATCATGAAGAAATAATCCATGTCCAAGGAGGAACATAAATTTAACCACAAAATATATGATACAATGTATAAATGTATAAAACACTACATGGTATCCCATTAATATTTAAATTTCATCTTGGAATATGTAACATTTTTAAAGTGAAGGATGGAATAGTCAAAAGCCTGGAGAGGCTAAGAAGATAAAACCTACCATCAATTGCAGCTCCCCCTGGCTTCTAGGCCCTCCCACCTGCCCCAGTTTCCTGCTCTGCCCCAAACCTTACAGACTGCAATTTTCTGCTCTGGCCCCTGCCTCACCTGCCTCACCTGCCCCACCTGTCCCACACCCCCAGCTCAGCCCTCTACCCCAGCCTTGGCAGTCTGGGCCTCTCCCAGACTCCCCTCCCAGACTCTCCCTGCCCCACTATCAATCCAACCTGGCCTCTCTCCAGACCACTGGCCAGTGAGGCCCCAAGTCCACCAGGAGCCTGAGTCTTCTCCCACAGATGCAGAGTGCTGGGGGTGAGGACAGGGGCACACACACACACACACACACACACACACACACACACACACACACACAGAGGGCCTGGGTCTCTCCCATCCTGTTGGGAGCCGAGCCTGCAGCTAATCTCATTCTGACCCCTGGCTGTGTTGTTATCAGAAGGATATGCTAAGTGCAAGGACATTTGTCTACTAGTAACTCAGCCCCTACCTGGAATTGCTTTACTATGCCCACTGGAGTCCATTCCTATGTTAATCAACCTTATCCTGTCTTTACTGCCATCAGATGTTGAGAACTTCAAAGGCTTTTTGTGTTCTTGAGTTTTAACAACCCTATGCTATTCTCTGGTTCCTAAACTGCATCTAAGCTGGAAGTTAAGACTAAAGGGGCTGCAGTCTTGAGTTTCAATCTTGAACTGCAGACCTCTGTTGGGAACAGCTGTGCTTTTAAGAGGCCACAGCTGGCTTTAGCCTGTCCCCTCCCCTTCCGCCTGTAACAGGAAGAGAAGCCCCCTCCCCTGGGGGGGGGGGGAACACGTGTGTGCCATCATGGCAGGGACTTCTACAGAGACCCAGCTCTTGGGGAGCTGTAATCCCCGCCCACAGAGGAAGTTTCATGACATCACCTGATGGGCAGCCCAGTCAGCCAATCAGTCAGTCACCCCAAGTCCTTCCCCTTCCGCCTTTGTCATCGTAATACATTCTTCTGCCCGCCCTCTGTGTGGCTGAGGCGCATGGACCATCGAATCGCCTCCCCGATGTCTCTCTCTCCGCCGCCGTTCCACACGTAAGGGGACCGGGGAGGGGGGGTTCTCGGCATTTCTCCTCAACTTAGCGCAATCCATGAGAGCACGTTTTGCCTTCTGCAGGCGGGGGACAAAGCCGAGTGCTCTTTCTTAGTTAGAATTCAGGCATCTCTCCTGGAGAAGTGGGGAGAGGGGTCCCAGAGAGGCCCCGACAGACCTCCCGGACCCCATCTTGTCTCTTGTCTTTTTTATCTTGTCTTGTATTTTTCCTTTTCTTTAATCCTCGCTCCCCTCATTCAGGATTCCCTTTCGCTGCCAGCTGCCACTGGCAGAGTGGCGCCCGAACAGGGACCTGAACACCTGGGACGATGGCAGAAGACCTCGCTCAGGTAAGGATGTCCGAACACTTGGGAAGGAGAGCGGGAGAGAGAGAGTATTGTTGGGAGTAAGAAATTATGGGTAACAGCCGCACGCTATATGTGCAGGCCCTCAAAGGGATGCTTCATGTTCGGGGAGTGAAAGTTGGCCAAAATCAGTTAGAATGTTTCTTTCACTTTATTGAGGAAGCATGCCCCTGGTTCCCGGAGGAAGGAACCAATAACTTAGAAACTTGGCAGAAAATTGGAAAAAAAAATTCAGGAACATTATGACGCAAATGGCCCTGAGAAAACCCCAGTGGATGTTTTTACTCTCTGGAATTTGGTCCGAGATTGTTTGGATTCTAGACATGAACAGATTAGATTCAATCAGTCGATCAGAGAAACTGAACAGGGACCTGATGAGCATCGCCCAGCCCCGGGAGCTTATGCAGCTGCCCGGGAAGAGCTGAGAGAATTAATAAGATCTGAACCCACTGGGCTAGATGTTAAGGAAGACTCAGATGGCTCAGACACTGAGGAAAAGTTATGCAATGAGCCTACTAAAGATAGATTGACCCATGTTGAGAGTATGTTGAAATCAGTTATAACCCTATTGTCACAGCTTCATCCAGAACAACAAACTCCTTTAAAGGTAGATACTGGTGAGCCCCCACCGACAGTCCTGGCAGTTACAACTCTCCTAGGTGCAGGCTGCTCACAGAAGGGAGGGACCTGAGGCTAGGGAAATGCTAATACCACCAAGGTAACTTCTCCTGACTGAGCACGAGCGTGACAACGACAGATTTGAAACTCCAACCAGGGTGAGTGACCATTAGCCTGGAGCTTGGATTTTCCATAAAGCCACTGGGCTAGGTCATGGGGATCAGCAATTGTGGGTGTTTGGAGTCAACTGATCTCTAGTCCAGCTCCTCTGGTCACTCATCAAGTGGGGGACAGTCTAAAATGCTTCAGGAAAGCTGCTCAAATTTGAGCCCAATCTTACATATTTGGAATATTTTGCAGGACTTACCTAACTTCTATGAGCGCTCAGGCAGATGAAGTTCTCTCTGTCTCTTTTTCTGCCTCTCTCTAAACTCTGCCTGCCTGCCTGTAACATAGGATGGGCTGGTGCTAGCTTCCAAAGGTACCAATATTTGTTTAACATCTGCTTTGAAAGACTCAAAGAAAGGTTTTCTATTCTTGTTATTGATGTTAAGTTTGGAGACTCAGTTAAATTCTGCTTGTTTGGCTAAATCGTAAGTTTTCCCTAGCATTGAGCACATGGTTGACAATAAAATTGGTTGGAGGTGGAAGCCCACCCATCCCCCAGGTGAAGGGCATGCCAAATTCCTGGAGGCTGGGCAGGGACTTGGAGTCTCCAGCTCCCAGTAACCCTGCCCCCATTCTGAACTCTGGAACTGTGGCCTTGCAATTCAAAGGTGCCTTGCAATTTAAATGCTGGAAGGTGAGGTGTCTTGCTGTGAGCCTTCTGTCTGTGTTCTGTTCATGTCCTGTCTCCCATCTCCTGGACCTTCTCTGGTCATAGCGTCCCACTTCAGCTCCCCATGGGAACTGAACTGGTTTCTCAAAATGTGGCTTCGTGGATAATCTGTGAAATTTTTGGTTTGCTGGAAAGGTTTTTTGTTTACTAACTAACCACGTGGTTCTAGAATATGGGTAAAATAATATCATTTGCCACCGGAATTCCAGAAAACTTACATGGCCAATTAAAGAACAATTCTAAGCATGCCCCAAAACTTGTGCACTACTGTATGTCTATCTGTCTGTCTATGTCTATCTGTTGAAAAAAAAAAAAAAAAAAGAACAGGTCTTAACCCCAAACTGATATGTTTAGGTGCAAGCAAATGTGTCTAAGAAAAACTCCAAAAGGTTCTAATATACAGCACGTGATATAAGTACAATGATGTAAAACCAGTGTGTTATTCTTTATTTCTATCTATGCTAAGAGTCAAGTGTACATCTGATCCCAACAATTCTTTGGTATAGACTAAGATTTTGCTTCTCCATTTTTTTTCCTTTTTTCCCTGTGTGCTCATAAACTCTTTAAGATCAAGGGACCAGAGTCATTTTGGAACAACTGTGCAGATATGGCTGCTAACCTAGATTTGTCTGACCCAGGATTGATATTTTGCTTTATAGGATACAGGTCAACTTGTGTGCTAGCTGCATGGACTGTGGCAGTCTGTGGCTACAGGAAGCTGCCTCCACAGTCTGCTCCTAAACTGCCTGGTTTCACTATTTTGTGACTAGGAAGATGGTTAAAGGCCCAAGCCTTCTAAAATCTGTTTAAAGTTGTCACCCTTCTAAAACCAGTAGGGCACCAGCCTACAAAAGCCAGAATACTCAGAGTAAGCAACCAAGGAATACTGGGAGGTTTCAAATGTCTTTAACCAGTCTGTGTAGAAATTTGCAGGCAACCCAGCAGGAGGTGTAACAATCTATCCAGGAGACTCTGAGAGATGCCACTACAGCCTTACCCAGATGCAACCTATCTCTCCTGCTGGCCTGCTGATTTGGGATGGAAGACATAGCCACTTCAGATCCACTGAAGCTGAGACTTCTACAATGTCCTGACCCCTTTGCCCTCTTGATTGTTATTCATTTGTGTTCTATTCCACCTGCCGGTAAGGTAAGGTTGAATAATATGATTTGATTTAATGGCACATGGATCTCATTCAGTCTGCTGTTCTCTTAAGTGTTACAGCAGAACTCTGGCAACTATTTGTTGGTCAATTCTTAACAACTTACAGGTAAACTCTACTCCTATTGTTCTCCTGTTGCTTTAATTGGAAATAAAAAGGGCTTATATGGCTAAGACTCCTTGGATTGCAGTTCGAAGCCAGCCCAGGCAGAGAAAAATAAAAATCCCTCTTGGTCATATTTGAGGTCCTTATTATTCTACTAGTCAAAAATTACAGATTGGGGCTGGGGATATGGCCTAGTGGCAAGAGTGCTTGTCTCGTATACATGAGGCCCTGGGTTCAATTCCCCAGCACCACATATATAGAAAATGGCCAGAAGGGGTGCTGTGGCTCAAGTGGCAGAGTGCTAGCCTTGAGCAAAAAAAGAAACCAGGGACAGTGCTCAGGCCCTGAGTCCAAGCCCCAGGACTGGCAAAAAAAAAAAAAAAAATACAGATTAAAACTTCTCATTTGTGTACTTTGCATGATTTTCAAAAATTTCTGGGAGATATTAATTGGCTTCACCCTTATCTTAAATTATCCACAGCTGAATTAAAACCCTTATTTGATCTATTAAAGGGGGACCCTGACCCTACATCTCCCAGACAAATGACAACTGAAGCAGCTAAAGCCTTAAGCATAGTAAATTCTGCCATCTCTTCCCAACATGTAAATTATGTTGATTACTCAGCCCCTTGGGAGGCATATATTTTAATTACACCTCATTCTCCAACAGCAGTCCTCTGGCAGAAGGGATCCCTTCTATGGCTTTCCTTGCCTGCTACTCCCTCAAAAGTGTTAACTCCCTATTATTAATTGGTGGCCACCTTAGTCCATATGTGCCATGTGGAATCTTGTAAGTATCTTGGACGAGATCCACAGGTTAGTTATATCCCCTATACTTTACAACAGCAAGAATGGCTTTATATTCATTGTGATTCCTGGGCCATTGCTTGGGCCAATTTCATGGGCACAATTTCACTTCATTATCCCTCCAACAAATTACTTCACTTTGCCTCTTATACTTTTATATTTCCTCGGGTTGTATTTCTATCACCTCTTTCTATGGCTGCCTTGGTGTTTACAGACAGATCTTCTATCGGAATGGCAGCGCTTACTATTGATGGTGAAACTAAATCTTGGGACCCTGGTCTTTCTTCAGCCCAGGAAGTTGAACTTCAAGCAGTTTTACAGGCCCTTACACTTTTACCTACTAAAGCTTTTAATTTATATTCAGATAGTCATTATGTTATTCGAGCCCTTCAGGTCATTGTCTTTCTCTGGGCCTCCTCCTCCCTCCCCGCCAAAATGAGAAAATGAGACTTGGGAATTCTGCTTCCCCTCTTTCCTGTTACAGCTGTCAGGAAGCTTAGGAGCAAACCAAGTCCCCAAATATCTATGGCACCTGCTGACATACATTCCCTGGGCTTCTTTACTGTTTTATCCCTTCACGATTTCTTCTACCCTCTGCCTTTAACTTTTAAGAAGGGACATGAGTAGGTGGCATTTGGAGAAATGTTTAATTTTTTTCAATATTGCTTTTGTGGTTTTTTGCTTCCACAGAAATGGAGTAGTTTATCAATCAATGTAGAGTATCAATGAAAATTGACCCAGAATTGGCACTGGTGTTACAATTAACAGAATTTAAAAATAGATTTTAGTACCAAATGCAGAGGTTCATGCCTATAATCCTAACTACCTGGAAGGTGGAGATAAGGGATCACAGTTACAGGCCACTTCAAGCAAAAAATGTTGATGAGATTCAGTCTCAATCAATGTCTTGATATGGTGTTGCATGTCTATCATCCCAGCATGCATGGCTCTCATCAGATGATAAGGTTAAGAACAGGTGGGAGAATCTCAGTCCTGGCCAGTTCAAGCATAACAGGAGACCCTATTGCAATTTAAAAAGATAACCAATACATAAATGGTTGACAGAGTGGTTTGAGTAGTACAGAGCCCTCCTGGCAAATGTGAAGCCCTCAGTTCAAACCTCAGTACTACGAAAAATATGCAGAATATTTATTGATACTGCCTCTTGGAAAATGGATGAATAATAATTTAATAGATCCCATCACTTGAAAGAAACCCCCAAAAGTCAAATTTTAAGGAATAACGGGTTTTAAGATGCCAAATATCAAGTAAGAAAACACAAGGATCGCTCAGATTGTGAAACAAATGAGATAATCTGTACAGTTGCAAGGTAGATCTCAGATGGATCCCATTGGACACTGAAGTTGAGAAGATGGAGCTGGGAGTTGAAAAAAATCAAGACATAATGTTAAGGGGACTGGATAAGGACAAAGGATGGCTGTACAGAGTAAGAACTCCATATGTCTGCAGACAGTTTTCAAGTTTGGACAATTACTAATATGTCTGTGAAGAAGCTTCTAGAGATAAATTGAAGAACTACTTCAAAGTATTACAGGGAAGAATATATGACATTCAGTCAGATTGGAAATGACTGTTCCCATTAGCCAGATTGGAAAACCTTACTACCCATGGAACATTTGCTAGAGAACACAGAATAGATTTGCCTCAATATCAGGGAATAATTAGGGAATATTAGGGAGTAATTGATTGAGAAGTGGTCCACTTCTGCCTAACAAATAAAATATTCCAAATATTAAATATTTTCCTACAAACTCTGAATCAGAATAAAATTGAGTAATATTTATTGGAATAAATAAAAGCATCCAACCAGGCAATTTAATGCTAATTATCAGTATACATAGGAAGAACATGTGGCAGATAATAAGATGTATCAATCAATGGAAATTGACACAGAATTGACACAAACATCACAGATAACATGCAAAGACATTAAAATTTCTCTCATAACTGTAGGGTACACATCAAAATTTAAGCAGACATGGACAAAATGAAATGGAAAAGATGAAATGACTGACAGTAGGTAAGACATTAATAAGGACAATATTATTGAACTTAAGACAAAATGAAGTACGAAGAGAAAAGTTTCCTCAAAAAATAAACAGCGTGGTGAGAGATCTGGGATGACTTAAGAGGTCTAATACACAATAATCTTAAGTCACTGGAGGATGGGAAAGGAGGAAAAAGGGATTTTTTTTAAAGAATAAGTTTCCCCAAAATTTTCCAGGCCTAATGATGATATAAAGAACGCCATAGCTCCAAGAATTTTACAAACCCCAAGCACACCAAGAAACATGGAGAAATTATACTAAGGCAAATCATAATCAGTTTTCAGAAATCCAATACATAGTTACAGTAATCAAAGCACATGGTACTGTCATAATAACAGACACATGGAACAATAGAATGGAATAGAAAGCCTAGAAATAAATCCATGCAATTACAACCAAATGATTTCAACAAAGTTGCAAAAAATGCACAGAGAAGAAAGGACAGTTTCTTCAATAGAAGGTGTTGGGAGCTAGGCACTGTTGCCTTACACTTGTAATTCTAGCTATTCCAGGAGATTGACATCTGAGGATTGAGGTTTGAAGCCAGGCTGAGCAGAAAAGTCCATGGGACTCTTGTTTCCAATTAACCAGCAAAAATCCAGAAGTGGAGGTGTGGCTCAAGTGGCAAAGTTTGAGCCTTGAAATAAAAAGCCAAGCAAGAGCAAAGGGCCCTGAGTTGAAGCCCCAGTATCTGAACAACATAAATGGTGTTGGGAAAACACACTATGCATATCTGCAGAACAATGAACATAGATCCTCGTCTCACTGCATATACAAAATCACCTGAAAATATATTGAAAATTTAAAAGACTAGAAACTGAAACTTCAGAAGAAAACAGGGCAAAGTAACATGACATTGCTCTCAGCATAGAAATGGCCAACAGATTTATGAATAAATGTTCAAAATCACACCAAAAAATACAAGCAGCCCCACAATAAGATATCACCTCATAGTTGTCAAAAAAGATAAAATACAAGGATTGGTGAGAATGTAAGGAATAAATTGGAATCCTTGGACACAGTGGAATGCTAAATGTTTCAGCCACTATGTAAAACTGTGAAATTTCCTCCAAAAACAGAGTAAAACTTCCATGTGATCCAAAAATTCCAAACATGAGTATAACCAAAAGAGTCGAAACTAGGATATTAAAGAGCTGTTAGCAATCCTTTGTTCATAACAACACAATGGCTAGGATGTAGGAACAATTAAAATATCCATGATCACAGCTGGTGCTCTACCACTTGAGCCATTCCTCCAGTCCAGTGTTTTGCTGGTTAATTAGAGATAGAGTCAGTATCACTGAGTTTTCTGCCTTGGATAGCTTCTAAGTGTGATCCTCCAGATCTCAGTATAATATTAGAGGAACTAGGATTACAGGCCTGAGCCACTGGCATCTGGTTAGTTCTATTAGCTTCTCTGGAATGGCATTGCTATAATAGCCTGCCTCAATGACTGTGTGTTGAATGCTATAATAAATTGTCTTTTCTGCCATTATTTAAAATTTTCATTTCACTTGATTTGTAGTATCCTGTAACAATGAGTAACAACGTGGTAATTCAAAACAAGTAAACAACATGTACTGATTAAATCAGGATAATTAGCATAGTCCTCTACTTATCATTTCCTTATGTTTGGGCCCTTCAGGCTACTTTTTTCTATATCTACAGAACAGATACATAATATATTGTTGTGAACTAAACAGCAAAACTTTTTCCTTCTGTCTGTGTTATGGTACCTGTAATCCAGCCTTCCTGCCTACTTCCTTTCCCATCCTTTCCACACTCCAGTATTCACTAATCTCTTCCATTTCTTTTTTCTTTTTGGCAGTACTAAGAATTGAACTCAGGGCCTCATGCTTGCAAGTCAGGCACTCTACCACTTGAACTATGCCCCTTAAAACATTTTTTTAGCTTCAGTTATTTTTCAGATAGGGCCTTGCAATTTTGCCTAGGATAGCTTTGGAGTATAAATCTCCTACCACAGCCACCCTTTTAGTTGGAAAAGGCAACTTGAGAAAATAGTATACCTCGTCAGGAACATGTATTTAAGAATGTATAAAGGACATGAATGAACTCAATATGAAAAAGAAAACAATTATAAAATAAACAAAAGATTTCAATAGACATTTCTCCAAAGAATCTATAAATGGCTACTGAGTACATGTGAAGATGCTCAACATCTTTAGCCATTAGGAAATTGCATGTCATAACCATAACAAAATACCACTGCATACCAGAATGGTAAAATATTTTTTTAATCTAACCATACTTCTTAGTATTGGCAAGGTTGTAGAGAAACTGGAATTCTTATACACTGCTGATTGGAATGTAAACTGATATGGTGACTGTGATACTTTGTGTCAGTCAATATGGCAAGGTTATAATTTGTTATTCAAACATTAATCTAGGTGTTACTATGAATTTATTTTGCAGATAATGCAACAAAAATATCAGTTTCAGTAAGGAAAATTGGCTTAGATAATCTAGGTGGGCCTGAATCAACCCCTTGACAGAATTTAGGTAACAAATTTACACTTTCCTGAAGAAAGAGTTGAAGATGTAAACAGCTATAGCTCATACCGAGAGTTCTAGCATACTCTTCTGGAATGGCTTTTGGATTTACCATGGCAGCCCTCATATCTAACTAAGTAAGCTAAATTATTCATAACAAATCTCTTAATATACCTATCCCACTGATTTTGTATACAGTGACTTTGAAAATTAGTTTTCCTCTTACTTTAAAGGGAAACATAGATTGCACGTTTCCCTGATCTGTGGTAGTTAGAATGTGCCTGTAAATCTGTAAGTAAACACTAGGTGGTAAGCAAGGGGTTACAACCAAATTAACTGAAATATAATGGATTCTATGCAGAGTACAAATAGTACAATTCTTTAAAAAGACTAAATCAAAGCTCAACAAAATAAGTACCAGGAAATGGGTACTTGTAAGAGGGGAAGGTGTGGTCAAAGGCAGAGTGGTAGAAATTAAAAGGGGAAATGGGAGAATGCAGGCAAGAATTCATTGAATATACCACAGAACTGAGAAATATAAGAGAAGGGGGTAAAGATGTTGAAGTGGAGACACTGATCAAAATAAACAACTTTGTTAGATGGCAAAACTTCAATGCATAACCTAAAATCAAGAAAAGTGAGGGAAGAGGTGGGTTTGTATGGGTGGGTGAAAATGTTGAAAAGTCTGGCATTGATCAAGATGCACTGTATTCTGAAAATGCTTCGGTGAATGTCTTAAGAAGAATTAATTTATATATTCGTATAAAAACTTGTGAGTTTGTCCAAAAAGAAATATACTTATTCCCAGACTTATGAAATGGTATCCTCTCTGTACATCACCTTCATAATAACTTAAAAATTTCAAATCTTATACACAAATGCTTATAATAAAGTTGTCTGTAATAACTAAAACATGGACCTGCCCCAAATGTCTATCAATACATAAAATAAGCAAACTGTATACCACAAAACAAAACATTACTCAGCAATGTAAAGAAATGGAAGAAATGAACATAACAATTTTGCTGACTTAAAAACCAAGACAAGGGGCTGGGAATTTGGCCTAGTGGCAAGAGTGCTTGCCTCGTATACATGAAGCCCTGGGTTCGATTCCCCAGCATCACATATATAGAGAATGGCCAGAAGTGGCACTGTGGCTCAAGTGGCAGAGTGCTAGCCTTGAGCAAAAAGAAGCCAGGGACAGTGCTCAGGCCCAGAGTCCAAGTCCCAGGACTGGCAAAAAAAAAAAAAACCTAACAACAAGACAACTCAAGACTGTATACTATGCTGCATAATATATTTCTTTTCTCAAAAGTTCTAGAAATGAAAACTAATCTGCAAGGACAAAAATGTATCAGTGGCTGCCTGGGAATAGGATGGGAGTGAAAAAAAAGATAGAAGGAATTACAAATAGGATAAAGGAAAGTTCAAGAGCTAGTGACTATGTTCATTATCTTCATTCTGAAAATAGTTTCTTGGGGCTATAAGTATCCCAATACATAGCAAATTTTATGCTTTGAATATGCAAGTTTTATTGTATGGAAAATTTATCTCTCTAAAGTTATTTTTAAATGGAAGGAAAGCAGGCAATTTGAATTCAGGTAGCCTAGAAGGACAAAGACCTTGAAACTGTGTCTAACTTTGAACAAATGGGGGGAATGAGGGATGAGGTAACAAACAGTACAAGAAATGTATCCAATGCCTAATGTATGAAACTGTAACCTCTCTGTTTCAGTTTGATAATAATATATATATATAATAATAAAACAAATGATTCCCACTCTTAAGTCAATCATCTAATAATGTAACAAGGTGAAGGTAACAGCCTTCCCCTTCCCCTCCCTTTCCCTTCCCCTCCCTTCTCCTCCTCTCCCTTCCCTTCTCCTCCTCTCCCCTCCCTCCCTTCCTCCCTCCCTCCCTCCCTCCCTCCCTCTCTCTCTTTCTTTCTTTCATCTGTCTGTCTTTCTGTCTGCCTTGCTTGCTTGCTTGCTTTCTGTTTTTCTTTCTTTCTTCTTCCTTCCTTCCTTCCATCCTTCCTCCCTCTCTCCCTCCTGCCCTCCCTCTTATCTTCCTTCCTTCCTTCCTTCCTTCCTTCCTTCCTTCCTTCCTTCCTTCCTTCCTTCCTTCCTTCCTTCCTTTTTAGCTCAGGTCATCTGTACTTCTTAGGCAGACTCTAACTGAGGTACACCTGCAGACCTCTTACCCTGGTTACTTTGGAAATAGTGTCTTGCTTCCTTCCCAGGTAGTGTACGTAGATTGTAATCCTATCTTTTTCAGTTCCCACCTTAGCTGGCAGAGCAGGTGCATACCACTATGTCCAGCATTTTCCATTGAGACGGAGCCTCACAGAATTTTCTACCTGGGCTAGCCTAGAAACCGGATTCTTCTCATCTCAGCCTCCCATGTCCCTGGGATCCAATATTGACTGATAATGTCTGATCTCACAAACTGTTCTTCCTTGGATGGCCTCAAACCTCCATTCTTCTGATCTCAGTCTCCCAAATATCTAGTATAATAAGCTTAAGCCACTCAGGCCTAGCTTTTTTTTTAAGTGTGGGAAAGATTTGTTGCCTGCAACAGGTAAAGAGAACATGGAAATTAGTTCCAAAGCATATGCCTTCCCTGAAAGAAGGAAGTATGAAAATTATTTTCACAGAACCTATACATACTCATACAAGAATGTACCCTAAGGGAACTGCATTCTTAAAGATACTGATTGTACAGAGTAAAGGTGTAAAGCATGTGCACAGTACCTGAGTCATAGGAAGTGTCCAATTTATATTTACTGCTGTTTTCCTTTTGATGTCCCCAAGTACTTTGCGATATTATTGCTTGTTTTTGCAATGATCCTTTGGGATCTCTACCACTGTAAACATTACATATGAAACCAATTCAAACTGGCTCTATGATTCTCTGAAAGCTAAAAAGTGAATAGCAAAGCTGGGATTTTGACATAATTCAATATGGTTCTCTCTCTCTCTCTCTCTCTCTCTCTCTCTCTCTCTCTCTCTCTCCTCTCTCTCTCTCTCTCTCTCTCTCTCTCTGAGTGTGTATGTGTGTCCTAGGCTTGAACTCAAAGCCTAGGCACTCTCTCTTATCTTTTTCTGTTGAGGCTGGTGCTCTAGCACTTTAGCCACAGCTCCACTCTGGCTTTTTGGTGCTTAATTGGAGATAAGGGTCTCACAGACTTCCTTCAATGTACCTACCACACTTTCTATAGCTAATTCATAGCTGGTCTTCAATCCAAAACAGCTTTGTAATTGTGTTAACAGAACTTTTACATGGCACTCACATTATCTTTCAAGAAACAGATAAACTAATTCAATTGTTCCAACATTAGACTTGAATATGTTTTACCTGAAAACTTTATTAAAAGTGAATATTTCTGAATGCAGTAAACCTATGTTACTTAGGACAATCAAAACTCGGTGTGCGGGTGTGGATGGGTGGGTGTGGATGTGGGCAAGCCAGTATTGGGGCTTGAACACATGGCCTTGTGTGCTTTTTCACTCTAGCACACCTCCGTTTCTGCATTTGAATATATATATATATATAGTCTTTAGTAATAATAAAGGAGTATCTATTTAACAAATTAGTTCATAAACACATGATATATTTATCTTGATCAATGCACTTCTGGTTTTTGGTGATTAATTAGAGATAAGAGTCCCATGAACTTCTCTGCCATGGGTGGCTTTGAACCTCAGATCTCAGACTCCTGAGTAACAAAGATTACAGAGTAAGCCACTGGTGCCACCTTAAAACATTTTTCACATTCAGTTCACATTACAATTATAAATCCTGGTTTCCCAAGATAGGACCCAAAACACTTACAGTTCTTTTTCAATATACACACAGTTATCTTCTCATATGAAGACATAGCCTAAAGGTACTTTCTATGAAACAGAAAGTGGGCTTTCCATCAGTTACCAAATCTGCCAAAACATTGATCTTGGACCTCTCAGACTCCCAAACTGTGAAAGAAATTTCTGTGACATAGAAACTACCCCATTTATGGCAGGGCAGCTAGAATAGATGAAGACTTCTGAAAGGCATAAAATTTCCAACTGAACTCATCTAACGATAACTCTTATTTCTGATATTATTACTAAATACCATAAAGATAAAAATCTACCCCCTCTTGATTTAACATATAGTCTCTCATTAAAGATGAGTTGATCTTGGTCAAGATCAATGTGATATAATTTCAGTATGATGGTGAGCCAAATCACTGCTTCAAGATTCTGGGACTTTGTGCTTTGAACAACCTTCCATTTTACTATATCTATTTTCTTGAGTAACAAAGTATTCAAACATTCTAAAAGCATCTAATTGCCATCTGTTTTATAAGGGTCATTATCTTTCTTTCCAGTGCATTTTAAAGTTGTGGGATTTTCCTAAACACATATGTATAAATACTTTCTTCTAGATAGATAGACAGATTGATTTTGCCTGTTCACAGGCTTTGGTGAAAGCAGTCAATTCCACCATCTCCAGTGATTTGATTTCTAGAGGTGGCATATACTCAAATAGGGAATTCAGATTGGTGATAGCATAATCTGTTTTATAATTTCTAGTTACTACTGTAAAAGAAGAGCCAAATAAATTTGAGTCAAGATTAACCAGTTCTAGCCAGGCGCCAGTGGCTCACATCTGTGATCTTAGCTACTCAGGAGGCTGAAATCTGAGGGTCATGGTTCAAAGCCAGCCCAGGCAGAAAAGTCCCCTGAGATTCTTATCTCCAATAAACCACCCCCAAACCAGAAGTGGCACCGTGGCTCAAATGGTAGAACACTAGCCTTGAGAACAAAGAGGCTCAGGGACAGCACCCATGCCCTGAGTTCAAGCCAAACAACTGACAAAAAATAACCCATTGAGTCACTAACAGATATATACAGGATCTAGAAAACTCTCCAACAGACTTAATATGCATGAGGTTCTCTTTTAGATTAAGGAAAGAGTATAACTAGATTGTACAGATTGTAGGTGGATAATGATATTTCAAAGGAGAAACAATTATATTTCATAGGATGCCAAGCAACTAGATAACTGCCACATATTTTTCTTCAACCAAGGAGTCTGTCCAGCACTAAGAAACATTAAATCTAATGGACAACTTAATAGTCAATTGAGGTTTCTCAATCTTTGTTGCTGCTATTGCTCTATGATAAGAGGGTGCTCTCCACTGTGCACTGGTTTACTGAGTTGAGGGTCTTGCAGGATAATTTTCCAAATAAGCAATAAGCTTCTGGTTATTCATATGTAGCTGAGGCAGCACTTGAAGTGTTATTTTAGACTTTCTGTGAACAATATGAGAAAAAGATTTGTGAATACAGAATCCTAAAAGGTAATATTTTAGGAGATATTTTATCAGTCTTTGTACTCAAACCTAAAATGCTCCTTTTAACCTGAAATAATTGAAATATATTTCTGTATGAAGGATTCTCATATAATTGAGATAAGGCTGTTAGTCTCATCTAGACTCCTTATAAGAGAAAATGGGGCTTACATTGCTTAAATAATTCCCACATTGGAAATGATTGTAGATACTTACAAACAACAGAAAAATCAATCTTAGATCTTCAACTTTTTTCCAGTTCAATATTTTATTTACATGTACATAGATATTGACTGCATGGTTTTTATTTAAAATATATTCTTCGATTCCTATAAGAGAATTCTGTGTAGTATTTTAATATAATTTACACATATTTTGCAAGCACTTTATGTAAGATAAGCACAAGAAATTTTCTTGAAAGGAGATGGATAAATTTAAATTTTAATAGAGGGTTTGCTTAGAAAAACCAGAAATGTGTAGAGGCTACACTGAAATCATAATTATGAGGTAATATGAGGCATAGAATTGTTTTCACTTAAAGATAAGAAAATACAAAAAAAAACCTTTGTATATTTCCCATCCTAAATGTATACAGCAAGTGATGTGGTAATGAAATGCACAATTGAAGATTACAAAGATAATTTTTTTTTTTTTCTGGCCAGTCCTGGGCCTTGGACTCAGGGCCTGAGCACTGTCCCTGGCTTCCTTTTTGCTCAAGGCTAGCACTCTGCCACTTGAGCCACAGCGCCACTTCTGGCCGTTTTCTGTATATGTGGTGCTGGGGAATCAAACCCAGGGCCTCATGTATATGAGGCAAGCTCTCTCGCCACTAGGCCATCCCCAGCCCCACACAAAGATAATTTTTGTGGAACGCATGTAAGATGAAACACTTGCTAGAGTTTTTGAGCTGACTATTCTCACATTTCTATTCCATGTTTTGAATGCAAGCCTCTACATGATGCAAAATACTTTCTAGTAGTTAAACAACACAGAGAGATTTGATCTTCCACTTTTTAGTGATAGCAAAATATCATTATTCAAACAGAGTAAAAGATCACATGCAAGAAGATAACCACATGGAAATCTCAAATCTTTAAGATCTCAATCAACAGTCTAAGAGAAGTAAGAGTCTGGGTACATTATTGGTTTTCACATTAGAAAACAAGAGCAGGATGCTCATGCCTCTTGCTTGTAATCCTAGCTACTTAGGAGGCTGAGGTCTGAAGATTGCAGTTTGAAGGCCAACTTAGGGGGAAAAGTACAGGAGACTCATCTCCACTTGACGACCAAAGAAAAGGGAGAAGTAGAAGTGAAGCTCAATTGGTAGAGCTCCATTCTTGAGCAAAAAAGCCAAGTGAGCACAAGGTCCACAGTTCATACCCCAATACCAATGTATGCCAATTCACTAAGTTATACATTTATGTATTGTACAATTCTCACTTCTGTGGGATATTCCCCAAATAAATAGTTTAAGAATGCAAAAAAGCTCATTCAAATATTAAATCCATACAGTGACATATTTTATCAGCCACTTGTATGTTTGCATATAATAACTGTAACTTCTTGGGGATGCTGGTACTAGGGGTTGAAATCAGGGAATCATGCTCTCACTTGGCTTTTTCACTCATGGTTGGAGTTCTACCATTTGAGCCACTCTGCTTCTAGCATTTTTCTGGTTAATTAGAGATAAGAATCTTACAGACTCCTCTTCAGGCTGGCTTTGAACCATGATCCTCGGATCTCAGCCTCCTAACTAGGTAGGATTATTTAGGAGCCACTAGTGCCTGGATGCAATTTTGCTTAGATCCATCAGTGAAAAGATGTAACAGACATCAGAAATGTCCATATTGAGTGCTAACCCTGAAATTGTCTGCAGGATGCTGATTAGCCTGTCTCTTAGTCCCATATGGATCTATTCTTTTATTGGTTGCAATATTGAACCACAGTCTGGTTTAATTTGGCAAAGAACATGGGGTATTGGTTCCAAAAGATTCTAGATAGTTTGTGGTGCATTTAGGTGTCCTGGTTGAGGAAAATACATTTTCCTATTTTTTGAGAGTTGCTTGGGTTTAACTCAGTGCCTTGCACTTACTTACGAAGCAAGCGTTTTACCACTTGTGCCACTTCCTCAAATTTTTTATTTATTTTTTCTTGTTGTTAGTAGTGGTACTGGGATTTGAACTCAGGACTTCACACTTGCTACACAGGTGTTCTACCACTTGAGCCATGCCCTTAGCCCTTTTAGATTTTAGTTTTTTTCCAGAAAGGGTCTTGTGGGTTTGTTTTGGTTTTAGTTTTGTTTTAGGCATAGGATCAGTCTCAGACTAGAATCATTTTACTTATAGACTTCTGTGTAGCTAGGTTCATAGTCATGCACTACAATACTGGGCTTATTGGTTGAAATTGATACCTCATTAACTTTATGCCTAGGCAGGCCTCAGGTAACAATCCTGCTACAATCACTGCCTCTTGAGTGAGCCATTCATGACTGGAATTTCAGTTTGTGTTAAAATGAGGTCTCAAGCTTTTGCCAAGGCTGGCCTTGAACTCCAGTTATCCTGTATCTACATCCAAGTAGCTGGGTTTACAACCATGTAGCACCATTCCTGCACAGCCCCTCCCCCCATTCCCCTATTTCTAAATCATTTCCTGGTTCTTTTCAATTAGTCTCTGCCTTGATGTGTTTCCATCTTCCAGCCTCACCAAAAGATGGATTTGTTGGAAGAAATCAAAGATGCTTGGGTTCTATGTGCCCCAAACAAGCCTGAATTATTTATTTTATTTTATTTTTGCCCATCTGGGTATAAGCCAGGTGCCAGTGGCTCATGCCTATAATCCTACCACTCAGAAGGCTGAAATCTGAGAATCAAAGTTTGAAGTCAGCCCAGGAAGAATAGTCCATGAGTCTCATCTCCAATCAACCAGCATCAAGCCAGAAGTGGAGTGTGCAAAAGAGAGAGAGAGAGAGAGAAAGAAAGAAAAACCAAAAGAAAAGGTAGGATTCAAAAACTTGCAAAGCCAATTAATCCAAGGGTAATTGTGTGTGTGTGTGTGTGTGTGTGTGTGTGTGTGTGTGTGTGTGTGTGTGTTGGTTTGGGGCTGGAACTCAGGGCCTGGACACTGTCCCTTAGCTTTTTCGATCAATGGTGGTATTCTACCACTTGAGCCACAGCTCCACTTCTGGTTTTTTGCTGGTTAACTGGAAAAAATAGTCTCACAGACTTTCCTGCCAACACTGAATTTGGCTTTCCTTAGGTACCTGAATTGTGATACTCAGATCTCGGCCTCTAAAGTAGCAAGGACAACAGCTGTGTGCCAGCCCTGGGTTCTTTTGTTTTTGCTTTGGTAAACCACACAAGAAGCCCTCTTAAACATTGCAACATTGTCTTTTTTGGCCAGTCCTGGGGCTTGGGCACTGTTCCTGGGCCTCTTTGTGCTCAAGATAAGTGCTCTACCACTTGAGCCACCCAAGCTTGAATTTTTTTACTGACTTTTCTCTTTCCATTTTAGAATTGAAAAGTCCATAATATTACACAGAGACCTGTGTTGCAAACCGCCGTGAGTGCCTTGTCTCACATGGCCAGGAGCAAGGCAATGATGGAAATTGGACCATGGAACCAGTTTTGGGGTTCCAGGGTGCCTATGCCTGACTCCAGCAACTCCAGCTCCACAGATCCCGTGAACAGGGCCTTTATTGATCATCAAACAGGGGAGTAGTGCAGAACACAAGGTAGCAGTCTCTTTGAAGTTACCACCAGAGTGAGGGGGAAACAATCATAGGGTAGGTGACTTCCTACAAACAGGAAGTGAAGGTAAGCAGCAAACAAACACAATTTGGATAAGCCCTTGCCTTGCCCCAAGGTCTGGGGAAGTTTGGAAGCTGAATAGTTTACACCTAGGTTGGAATCTGTGATCTTTGTATTGCTAAGAGCAATAGATCTTTCTCAAGCCACTCTCAGCCTTCTGAGAATCAGAGAATGGCATTCCAGTTCTCTTTGGCAGACCTCATGGCTCTGCACTTACAGGCTTCCACAGACCTGAATGTGAGGAAAGCTTACAAATTTACAAACAAGTCACTGCCAGGATCTGTGTGCTGTGTGTGTGTACTCTTCAGCAACATTGAGGGAAAGATGGCACAACTGATCTATAAGGAGATGGAGGTAATCATGGACTCCATAAGAATTATCATGGTTATAATGGTGAACGCAAAGGAGGTAAGGGGCAAGTGAACTACAGATGGGAAGAACTGAAATAAGGTTTCTATGGACCCACATGGAAGAGTCATAGTTGCTTTAATTTCCATTAGCCTTTGCTAAATAATCTTTAAGAACTCAATTTTTTAGTCCACATTACATTTAGATGCCTCTTCCTAGTAGGTAAAGAAAGTAGACTATTGGATAGACAGTATTTTCATTTGTTTTTGGCCTAAGTTACCTCTCAAACAAACAAGTTTGTGTATATCGAAGAATGTCAAGTAATTACTATATTCCAAACTGAAATTGTGCTAGATGAGTATGATTTAGATATGTTATATGCATGTATGGAATGTCATCATAAATCCTCTTACTTTGCATAACTATGAATTAATAAAAAACAAATAAAAAGAAAGTAATACACAGGAATTCATGTTGTATCAAGAAACTAAAGGAAACAGATGTCAATTTTGAGGAGAAAACATTTTTAATTAAATTATGAGAAGTGCAACACATCTTGTATGAACTTGTATTTCTGGATCTTGACCAAAGATCAATTATTACTGATCAGAGCCAAATCTTCTGGTTGCAGGTAGATAAAACAAAATCAGTTCACAAGAACACATACACATGAATGAGGAAAAGATACTTATAAAGTACCCATTTTTTGAAAAGGTATTTATAAAGTTTCAAATGTTAACTAGAATCCATACTGCCCAACAAAACACCAGCATGAGAAGAAACATGAGTTTCTAGATCAAGGCTGGAGGGCTGTTTCAAAATTACCTATTGTCTTGCATAAAAACAGCATTCAAGAGAAGCAGTGAGACAGGAATCAGACAAAAAAGTGGAGGATGATAGAGAACAACTTCATCAAAGAAAAATACAAATCTAGGTGGAAAACCAAAATCCCAATGAGGGATCAATTTTGACAAAAACAAAATAAACACAATACTCAATTGACTGTGAACTTACCTCTTATCAAGGACAAGCAGCCCTAACCAAGAGAAATCAGAGATAAGCACAATGTCCTTAAGTTCATAGGGTCCATGTTTAAGGCAATAACGGTTTCAGATGAATCTTGCTAAATTTCTAATTCCTACAGTGTTCTCTATCCAACTACATATAGTTGTATTTGAGCAAGTTGGGTGTATTGCTCATTGCAGGAAGAGAGAATACACATCATAAGGGATCATGAGGTATCTCAATAACAGGACATTAGAAAGGTTCTATTGTAGGATTTGGTTGCATGATTTGGGGAAAGGATGGTTCATGCTAGATACACTATCTTCATAAAGTAGGGGCAACTGTATTATTGAGAATCTTCATAAATATTACCTAGAGACTAGAATGAGGATAAAGTTGTAAATTGATTTTCAAAAAGTACTAGCCATTCCTTTTGCCAAGAGAAGCTAATATCTGCTAATTTGTGGGTAGTGGGTGGCACAGAGATCTTGCTTTTTCCTAAGCTTTGGCAAAATTATGACATGATTTTTTTGCCTCATTTATTCATGGTATTGGAATAAAAATATCTGAGGTTAAAATGCGTAATATGGCCCACCTATGATTGGCAGGCCAGCTTCTGGATGTCAGGAATTGATCTTTGCTTTCATTTTCAAACCCAAATGGGCAATTGGAGCAGACTTTAAGAAAACCCATGTAGCAAATCAACTCATATTAAACACAAGGCAAAGCCAGGGAAATAGAGCCTGTGGTGCACTGAGGGGTAACTATAGCAACAAGACTCAAAATGCTGTTCAAACCCTGACTAGATTGCCCTCAAGATTCTCTTCTACTTAAAGCCCAGAGGGGAAAAAGGTGTGCTCATTTCCAGGCAGAAAAATTACATCAATCTCCACTGTCCTACGCACAATGTCTAGCTTTCAACAGAAAAGCATGAGTCATACAAAGACGCAAGATAAAGCAAGAATCAGTACGATTCTCATATATTATACAGAGGTTGGAACTATCTGATCAGGAATTACCAATAATTATGAAAAATATATTAAATATTATACTTGGAAATATATGTATATTATATATAATATCTAACTTCAGATAGTGGGTTTAGCAGAAAAAGTAAGGCTGTAAGAAAGAACCAAATGGAAATGTTAGGACTGAAAAACCTGGTAAAAGGAAGAAATAATGCTCAGGACAGGTTCCCCTAAATGCACAACAGAGAAATTACTCAAATAAACACAAAGAGAGAATGGAGTGGGGGGTAAAAAAAATCTCGGTGGTACTCATTAGACACTATGTGGAAAATGAACTATACAACTTGTGGGTGGGGATGGGAGGAAAAAACTGGGAGAGAGGGAGGGAAGGGGTAACATTGTTCAAAAAGAAATGTACTCTTAAGGTGACTTTTGTAAATGTAAGCTCTCTGTACATCATCTCTATATTATAATTTTTTAATTATCTTTTTTAAAAAAGAAAGAAAAGCTAACATATAAGGATCATGAGACAGGGCTGGGAATGTGGCTCCAATGGTAGAGCACTAGCCTTGAGCAAAAAGGAAGCTCAGGAACAGTACCCAGGCCCTGATTTCAAGCCCCAGGACCAGAAAGCAAAAGAATCATGAATCAGTGTCAAATACTGTAACCCATATGTGTTAGAATCCTAGAAGAGATAAAGAATAATACAAGAAACACTTAAAAAGAAAAATGGCTGAAAATTCCTATAGAAATAATCTCAGAGAGCGTAAAGTAAAAAATAGTAACACACAAAAATCACCTATACATAAATACTACTTGAAATCAGTCTAAAAGAAAATTTTATAGTGGCTTGTGTCTATAATCCTACCTAATTGGGAGGCAGAAATTGGAAGGACCATGGTTCAAGTCTCACCCAAGCAAATATTTTGATACTCCTATCTCAACCAATAAAAATCTAGGTATGCTGGTGAGTGCCAATCATTCTCAGTACATAGGAAGCAAACACAAATGCAACTGCAAAAGAGCAAAAGCAAAAAGTGCTAGCCAGGTGCCACTGGGTGCCAGAGGCTCATACCAATAATCCTAACTACTCAGGAAACTAAAATGTGAATATTAGCTGTAGAGCCTGCTCAAGTGAGCAAATTCACTCATCTCCAATTCACCACAAAATATATGGAAATCAAGGCATGACTCAAGTGGTAACATGCCACCAGCTGTTAGCAGAAAAGTCCAGTGAGAGTTCAAGGCCCTAAGTTAAAGCCCCAGTGCCAGAAAAAAATGGTGGAAAGGTGGCTCAAGTGGCAGCCAGTGTCTGCCTCTCAAATACAAATCCCTGAGTTCAAATTGCATCCCCACCTCCCACACAAAATGAAAAGAAAAATTTTAAGACTATCAAAAATATTTACATATTCATACAAACATAAAATAAGTTACATCAAATTTCTCACTAGGAATTTTGATTAAAATTTGTATGTGTATGCTGGTCCTGGGGCTTGTCCCTGTGTTTTTATACTTAAGGTTAGTACTCTAACTTGAGCCACACACTTCACCTCCTTCTTTTCTGGTTGTTAATTGGAGGTAAGAGTCTCATGGACTTACTTGCCTAGACTGGCTCTTAACTTCATTCCTCAGATCTTGACTCCTGAGTAGTTAGCATTACAGGTGTGAGCCACTGGTGCCTGGCTTGATTGATATTTTAATGTGCTAAAAAGAAAATAATCTATCAGTCCAGAATTTTACATTCAGAAAATCAATCTTTCAAAGTAAAGAAAATGAAATATGAGAGATCAGCTTCAGCATGACAAGTTCAATAACGCATCCAATTAATTAAGTCAATGTAAATGCTCATTTAAAGTTTCTAAGAATTGTCCGGAATAAATATGGTAAGGGAAGAACTATTTATTCAAGAAATTCCCTGAAAATTTGGTAAGAAAGAACATTTTTAAGTAAGACTTTCCCTCTCAATGCTGACAGCAATGGTGACTCCCTGTCCAACTGGTACAGCCAAGAACTCCAGATAAAAGGAGTTTCTACCAAGAAGGAGGAAGACATCCAAAAATCCCATCTTGGCCCCAAGTTCCTGTTGTTGAAGGTAAGTTGTTGCTTTTTAATCCACCCAGACCCATGGAGGAATAAAAGCTTTACAGTAGACCTTGAATAGTGTTGTGATCATCATTGTGTTATTTGGGCAAAAGTGAGACACTATGTAAAACAATAACCAAAGGAAAAAGGACTGGGAGTATGGATTAAGTAGTAAAGCACCTGCCTAGCAATCACAAGCCCCTGAGTCTAAATTCTTACAACTACAAAAAAAAAAACTTGTGTAGTGGAGAAACATGCCATAAAACAGTGAGTAATATAAAAAAGAATTTTAACAATGTATCAAGCTTATAGCATTAATAGATAGACGGTATAGTAATATTATAAAAAGAGGGGGAAAAAAAAGAATAGGGCCATAGAGCAGTACAGTTTCTATACCATACTGGAATTGAGTATAAACCTACTGCTGATTTTAGTAAGATATATCATAGGCCCTCGGCTGACAAAATAATTCAAAAATATATGTTGAAAATACCATTAAAGAAATTTACTTGTTTTATTGGAAAATGTCCACTTAATGCAAAAATATAAGAATTATAAGAATATATAAGAATTAAAGAATATAAGAATTAAAATTATGTGAGACATATCAAAAAGCAAGAGGCAAAATGGGCCAGGCACCGGTGGTGTGCATCTCTAATACAACCTAATCAGGAGGCTGAGATCTGAGGATTGTAGTTTAACGACAGCTCAGGCAATAACGTCCATGAGACTCTTCTCTCCAACTAACGATGAAAAATGTCAGAAGTAGAGCTCTGGTTCAAGTTAGACCACCAACCTTGAGCAAAAATGCTTAGAGACATGCCCAGGCCCTGAGTTCAAGCCCCAGGACTAGCACACAATAAAGAAGCAAAATAGTATGAATAAATACGACTATCAGTAATAACATTAAATATTAATGGATTAAACTAGGGTTGGGAAACATCTAGGCCACAGGCTACATAAGGACCACGAAATTATTCTATACATGAAAGGCAGACATGTACGCTTCTCATTGGCTGTCCATGGATGTGTGCTAGTGTTAATAATTTTGTATGGACTATGAATAATGTCATAAATAATCAAATGGCCTGCCCTTGGAAAAAAATTACTAAGATTTCCTTTCATCTGTATTAAACATTCTAACTAGACTGTTTAAAAGGCAAAGATTGGTAAAGTGGATAAAAAATAATTTCTTTCAAAGTAAAGAAATTACAAAACAGTTTAGTTTCAAACATATACATACATCAAAAGTAAAAAGATAGAATTACATTCAGATATATAAGAAAAATGTAGAAACCAAAGGAAATATGGAGTAGCTATACTGTCAGATTACAAACATTAAAGAAAGAAAGTGTTAAACGACTTCAAAAGCAATACTTGCAAAACCATTTGGTTTAAACCAGCTGAACAACTCATGTGGGGAGAGAGAAAGGAAGAAGGGGGAAGGGGAGGGGCAATGAGGGAGGAGTTAACAAATAGTTCAAGAAATGTACCCATGGGCTGGGAATATGGCCTAGTGGCAAGAGTGCTTGCCTCGTATACATGAGGCCCTGGGTTCGATTCCTCAGCACCACATATACAGAAAATGGCCAGAAGTGGTGCTGTGGCTCAAGTGGCAGAGTGCTAGCCTTGAGCAAAAAAGAAGCCAGGGACAGTGCTCAGGCCCTGAGTTCACGGCCCAGGACTGGCAAAAAAAAAAAAAGAAAAAAAAGAAATGTACCCATGGCCTTACATAAGAAACTGTAACCCCTCTATACTTCACATTGACAATAAATAAGTAATTATTAAAAAAAAAAAGAAAGAAAGTGTTACTAGAAATAAAGGATAGCTGCGTGCTGGTAGCTCACACCTGTCATCGTAGCTACTCAGGAAGCTGAGATCTGAAAATCACAGTTCCAAGCCAGCTCAGCCAGAGCCACCAGAAAACTGGAAGTAAAGCTGGGGCACAAAGTAGTAGAGCACTAGCCCTGAGCCAGAGATCAGGGAGAGTGCCCAGATCCCAAGTTAAAGCCCCACAACTGACAAAAAGAAAAGAAAGGACATGTCACCATGATAAAATGGTCAATCCATTTAAAATATATAATGTTTTTTTAACATATGTACAACTAAAAACAAAGCACCAAAATACAAGAAGGAAAAACTGGGCTGGGGATATGGCCTAGTGGCAAGAGAGCCTGCCTTGTATACATGAGGCCCTGGGTTCGATTCCCCAGCACCACATATACAGAAAACGGCCAGAAGTGGCGCTGTGGCTCAAGTGGCAGAGTGCTAGCCTTGAGCAAAAAGAAGCCAGGGACAGTGCTCAGGCCCTGAGTCCAAGGCCCAGGACTGGCCAAAAAAAAAAAAAAAAAAAAAGAAGGAAAAACTGACAGAATTAGGGAATAGCAGCAGATACTTCTAAAATAATACTTAGAAACTTCAATACTTCATTTTCCATACTGGTTGCAACACTTAGGAATATCATCAATATGAAAGAAGAAGCCCTTCATGATGAGAATTAATAACAATATACAGGACATTATATCCCAAACAACAGAACATAGATATTTCTCAAGAGCACATGAAACATTCTCCGGGATTGACAGTTCGTTTAGATTATGAACTAAATCTCAAAAATTTAGGGGCTAGGGATATGGCCTAGTGGCAAGAGAGCTTGCCTCCCATACATGAAGTCCTAGGTTCGATTCCCCAGCACCACGTATACAGAAAACGGCCAGAAGGGGCATTGTGGCTCAAGTGGCAGAGTGCTAGCCTTGAGCAAAAAGAAGCCAGGGACAGTGCTCAGGCCCTGAGTCCAAGGCCCAAGACTGACAAAAAAATAATAAATGGATAGAAATAGTACAAATTATTCAAACTCCAATGGAATGAAACCCCAAATGAATAACAAAATATGAAGATCTAAATAATATGTAGATTTTAAAAACACCCTAAAATAACCAGTGTGTCAAATTATCGTTTGAAAGTAAAAATGTGAAAAATCACCATTCAGTTGACAGTACTGTAATTCTAGCTACTCATGAGGTTAAGCGTTGAAGATTGAGATTCAAAGCCAGTGCAGATAAATGAAACCCAGAGACTTTTATCTCCAATTAACCATCATAAAAGCCAGAAGTGGAGCTGTAGCTTATGTGGCTCTAGCCTTGAACAAAAACCTTAAGGGGGGGGGAGGCCTGGGAATATGGCCTAGTGGCAAGAGTGCTTGCCTTGTATACGTGAAGCCCTGAGTTTGATTCCTCAGCACCACATATATAGAAAAGGCCAGAAGTGGCGCTGTGGCTCAAGTGGTAGAGTGCTAGCCTTGAGCAAAAAGAAGCTAGGAACAGTGCTCAGGCCCAGAGTTCAAGCCCCAGGACTGGCAAAATAAAGGAGGGAAATCCCTACCAAGTTAAAAACCTTAAGGACAATGCCCAGGACTCACTGTTCAAGCCCTAGTACCAGCACACACACACACACACACACACACACACACACACACACACGCACACTATTGCTTTAAAGTTTGCAATACACATTTAAAACATATAAATCTGTTTTCAAATAATTTCACATCGCTTCATGAATAGTACAACTATTTTGTAATAGAGCATTCCCAAACATTCCCTTCTGTTCCCTACAAAAACATTTTTGTCATTAATTTCACTTATACAATATATTATTGTATCATTATTTCAAAAACCTGATAAATGACACACAACAGAAGAAAATATTTCTATCCTCATTTACTCCTTCTCCTTCTTTCTTTCTTTTTTTTTTTTGGCCAGTCCTGGGCCTTGGACTCAGGGCCTGAGCACTGTCCCTGGCTTCTTCCCGCTCAAGGCTAGCACTCCGCCACTTGAGCCACAGCGCCGCTTCTGGCCGTTTTCTGTATATGTGGTGCTGGGGAATCGAACCTAGGGCCTCGTGTATCCGAGGCAGGCACTCTTGCCACTAGGCTATATCCCCAGCCCTCTCCTTTCTTTATGTATATCAAAGTATTTAAGATAGACACTACTCCATCCTGACGCCATTTTAATATTTCTTGAAAATAAGCCTTTCAGACACGCACCTGTGCTAAATACCTATGCAGGTAACCTCAGCTACTCAGAGGGCTGAGATTAGAAGACTGACAGGAGATTGTGTCTGGGGTTTGGGGTGGGAACACACATGCAAGTCCCCTAGCGTGTGTGTGTGTGTGTGTGTGTGTGTCTGTGTGTGTGTGTGTGTGTTGGTCCTGGGGCTTGAACTCAGGGACTGAATGCTCTCTCTGAGACGTTTTGCTTAAGGATACCACCCTGCCATTTCAGATGCAGCTACTACATTACAGGATATTTGGATGTTAATTGGAGATAGGAATTGTGCCAGCTTTCCAGGCCATGCTGACCTCAAAGCACGACACTCAGAAAGCAGCTTTCTGTGTACCTAGGATTACAGGTACCCTGACGCTCCAATTAACTACTACAAATCTTGAAGTGGAACTATCACTCAAGTGGTACAGGGTTAGCCTTGAGTAAAAAAATATACAGGACAGTGCCTAGCCCCAGAGGTAAAGCCTCAAAACCAGCTCCAATAAAAAGTCTTTCAGCTATACCCTCCACATATGGTGGGGGAGCCAGGCCGACATACTGTTAATGACTAGGGGAGAGAAAGCATTCTGCAGTTCTGTGGCTAGGAATCAGGCCCTCAGATAGCTACTGTTCCTGTGAGATGGGCTTCAACAGGAATCCTGACCCCTACACACCTAAGTAAGATGCAAAGGGCTGAACCTCCCTTTGCACTGAAGTTCATTTGAGGCACTTCCTGGAAGACCACATGTTGGTTGAGTCATCAAAACAGCTTAAGTAGCCTTAGCTCTCCAGGGCTCTGTGGTCAAAAGTTTCCAGGTTCAAAGGCTCTATTATCCCAGAATACTTGAACTGTATCATTCTGGAGCCTGAGAGCATTATGGATCAAAATGCAGCTTCTAGAACCCCATGACTGAGACATTAGGGTCAGGTAATCTAATGATTCAAGGGTGAGGGATAGAAGTGTTACAAGGTCAAAATATATGACCACAGGACTGTATGAGTTTGAATGCTACAATTTCAGCATCCTAGAATATCAGGCCTTAGATTAAAAACTATAATTCACATAAGCCCTAGGTGACAGGGTATCTGGAAGAATCAGTCTTCATTACTAAAGGTCACATTGGTTCAGGATTCTACTGTCATAGGGCTGTCATGAGGGTTCAATCTACTGGGGACATACTGAGCCCTGGAAATGTGGGATTGCAGCTCTTAGTGCTTCAAGCCCCATGGACCAGTGTTCCAATGTTCCTCAGATTCTGTAGCTCCAGGAAGTGTGGCTCCCATTAGATAAGGCCCCAGGTCCCTAGGGAGACCCCAACTCTAAGATGTGAGAGGCTGAGAGAGAGGTCTCTGGTTCCAGGGTGAGGTAGGGTCTCTGGTCCCACGATTGCAGTTCTCTGCTTTCTGGGCCTGGGAATGGAATGGCAGGGCTTAGAAAAGCCCCCAGGGTCATTGGTACCTGCTTCATCTTGGTCCCAAACATGGAGCCGCTCACGTCAATAACAAACACTACGTTCTTCTCCACAGGTGGGAGCCCCCTGGGGGCAAAGTAGTGAATGAAATAGCCTCCATAAATCTGGACAAACAGAAGGGAAACCAAGAAGAAGGGTGAGAGGCAGTGGAACCAGACCCTCTGACTCTCCCCCATAACAGCCTGCACTTTGCTTCCCAGGACGCCTTCTTTTGTCTAGTTCAATGGCCATGTGTGTGGATGTTTGCTTCGTGTCTGTCTCCCACAGCAGAACTGTGTGTCTGCTGGACGCTCAGCCTCCATCCCCCAGGCCTTGCCCAGAGCTGTTGAGTGAAGACTGGCTTGTGGTCCAGGGCTCCAAGGATCAGGATCTCTGTAATATATGAGTTCCTGTCTGTGAAAGAGCCGGGCTTGCACAGTCTTGAGGGTCCCCCAGGGACGTCTGCCTGGGCTCCAGGAACTCCAAGTATTGTTTTAACCTCCCTCCATAGAATGAGCCTGGGGCCCAGCTCCTTGCTGCCAAGGGCTGGGAGTCTGCAGGGCCTCCCTCTCCCCCTCAAACCTCCTTTCTGCTGTTGCTGGGCAGAGCAGGGAGGGGAGGAGGCAGCAGAGGCCAACTGAGCTGTCTGTACAGAGGGGATTGGTTGCACCAGGTACAAATGCCTGGGGCTGTCCTGCATGTGATTGGTCACTGGCCCCTTGCCCCCTCCACCTCTCCTCTCCCTCTGCAGAGCCTGGGGGCTGGGCCAACTGTGGGAAGGGAAGGGGGCTGGGAGGCCCCTCAGGACCAGAGTCAGCTCAGCCCAGTGATGTCTGGGCTTGCTGAGGCCCTGGGCTCCCCTGAATCCTGTGCCTGCAGCCTGAGGAACTGCAGCAGTTCCTTCTGCTCAGGGAAACAGTTCGTCCTCCTCTTTGCCCTTAGGCAAGCTGGGACCACCAGGCTGTTTGCTGCTTCCTTCTGCATCAGGGGGAAACAGGACTTGGAAGCACATGGTGGCTTCCCCTGGCTTCAAAGTAATTCGCCTGTGCATGGGAGGCTTGTGTTTCCTCCCAGTCCTAGCACTCTATCCCAGTTCCTCAAGGCCTCTACCACCCAGTCTGCCATGGCCCAGGCCATAAGCAGGATACATTTGGCAGCCTGTGTGCCTGCCAGACCTGGATGTGTAGGGACTGGGGAAGGCCCTGCCACTGGCCCTGGCGTGTGCTCTCCAGCCCCCAACTCCTCTGGGAGCCCATCCCTCTGATGTAAGCCCTGAGGGGCAGCTCTGGTCAGTGTGCCTGTCCCACCCACATTCAGCCAGGAAGAGCGTGAACGGACATAGACCCTCCCAAGGGAGTAAAACCTGCCCTGAAGTTGGGTAGGGTGCTGTGTCCATAGCCTTTCCGTCTGGTTTCCCATGCAGCTCCACAAGTGCCTCCCCAACTCCATCCTGCTCTGCCCCCCCATCTCCCACTCCACACCTTTCACAGCCCACACCCCATGCAATCCTCTTCATTAGGTGTCTTTACCATCCAAGATCACAACCCTTTGCCTCAAGTTTCCTCATACTTTTAAAGTTTTTGTGCCCGTCCTGAGGCTTGAACTCAGGTCCTTGGTACTGTCCCTGAATTCTTTGTCAAGCCTAGCACCCTACCACTTGATCCCCAGCTCCGTTTCCAGCTTTTTGTTAGTTAATTGGAGTTATGGATCTCATAGACTTTACATCCCTGAGCTGCCTTTTAATTGTGATCCTCAGATCTCACCGTCCTGAGTAGTTAGGAATACATAGGTGAGCCACTGGCACCAGGCTCTTTCCACTTTGAACTAGGGTGTTTTGCTGTTGGCAGCATCCTTGCTAAGGATACTGGCCTCTGCCACCATCTCACCTCTTGTTCACTCCTGCAGGAATTCCAAGTCCCTCGGTCATTCCACCTCTCACCACAGGCAACTAGGACTAGCGTGTCTCCAAACTCAATGTGCTCATGTAAGTACCTTCCCCAGGAAGATCTGTTGTGCTGTAGGACACAGTTGACATGGATTCCCATTTTCTCCAAAGGCCTTGGTCCTGGCATTCAGAGACCCTCAACTCCTTGGGACTGAAATCAATGTGGGGGTTACCTCTGAGTTGTCACCATCAGGGATCTTTTCTTCTGGTTGCAACCATTTTCTGCTCTGAGTCACCACCTTTGACCCATGTCTTCCTTCCCTCTCCATATGCCCACTTGCATCTCACATCCATGTAGAAACACACCATGGACAGGTTCACCTGGTGGGGTAAAATGGCTGGCTATATGCCACTCCAACAAAGAAGACAAGCATTTTCTACCCCCCACCATGCAGACCTGTGCTTTTTATCCAAGTTAGATTCCTTTGTCCCCTTTAGGGTGATAGTAGGGCCTCAGCTCAGAGACTCGTGCTAGCTAAGTTTGAGCATTGTCTCTGTGCTAGACCTCCCTCCTTTATATGTTATCATGCTGAGTACCACCATCCTCAAGCTTCTCCCCAAACCTGAAATTCATTTTCAGTCCTCCTGTGCCCTTGCAGTTGGGTACCCCTCCCTGTTGTTTTTCTGCTTCACACACTTTGGGGTGCCAATTCTGCATCCCAAGGCAACCAAGCTGAGACTCAACCTGCATTTTCCCCAGTTTCCATGGCTTTATGTAGGTCTTCCATCTCAGCTGCTTACAACAACTGCTGGACATGTCAGACACAGAACCTCACAATGTTATTTCCTGTAGGGCACCTAGTCATGTATACTTCAAAATTCAGCCACTGTGTGACTCTACAGAATTCTGTTTCATATCTTGCTATTCATAGCTCAAATATATGCTGCCTACTTTCCAGCCAAATCAAACATTGTGCATGGACCTGGCTAAAGCCTTGTCACTGAGCAGCCATCTTGGCTCTGAGGCCTTCCCTGCCCTCAGTGTCTTTCTTTTATAATGGCCATTTCTCTATATTTTGAAGTCCCTGGACAGCCATGGAACATTCCCTGATCCTCTTTTCCCCTTATTTTGGTTTCCATCCCACCTTGTCTTGTGATACAATGGGCATGTCACTACCTCCAGTCAGTGTCACCCCCACCCTGCCCTTCACCAAGAGGCAAGAAGTGGCACCTAGGTGGGATTTCCTTCAGTGTCCCCCACATCATGCAGCCCTGTACACGACAGAGACAGAAGACGGTGCAGGTAGGGCATTTGACAGGTAAGGTTCTCTGCCACACAGGAAGTGGGACAGGATTGCAGGGCTCCAGGTGGGATGGCAGCCGAGTCAGAGCCCACAGGGAATTGAGGTGTTGGGTGTGCTTTTTGCAGAAAAGGGACAGAAGGAAGCCCCTGATTCTGCCTCCATGAATGAAACACACCCACCTGATACAGCACCAGATGCTGCCAGATGCTGCCACCTGCTGGCCGATTCCCTCATATCCTCTTAGAGGAGCGAGTTCTCTCTTCCCTCCCTTGCAGAGGAGGCCATGCCACACTTTTGCACTTCTGTCTATGCTTTCTTCTCTTAACATGTTTTTTCCTTCTGTACCTGCATACCTTGATACATACACTGCCATACATTTTGACAGGGATTAAGGAAGAGGAAGATGCTGTCCAGTGGGGGAGAAAGAAGACACACTGAGGACAGCTGCTACTCAGAGCAAGCTTGCCCATATATATGTGAGGGGGAGAAAACAAGTTATTGTAGAGAAAGGAAAGTCTAGTAGTGTAAACCATCAGGAGAATAGTTTGTGTGCTGGGCACGAAAAATGGCAGGAAAAGGCAAGAGCTAACCTCTCAGGCTCCACCCCACCCCCTCCTCTTCTTCCAATAAGGGGCCCTGGATCCCTGCTGAGCCGTTCCCATGTAGCATGGAGTTTCCCCACTGTCTTCACCAGTTCAGAATAGAAGGGCTACATATTCAAGCATGTGGCTCAAGTGAAGCAGAAGGCCTTTTAGAAAACCAGGTAAAGCAAGACACACAAGACTACATGGAAATGTCAGAGATACAGAAGTACTTAGGATAAACACCAAAAAATTAAAAAAAGCCCACTATCTCTGCCAATAGATATGAACTTAAAGATACGGAAAAAAGAGATTTTTTCTTATCATTGTTTTTAATGTACTCTGTGAGCTTATTTATTTTTTCTTTCAGTATTTTCCTTTGGTTTAGCCCCTTTTGTCAAAATACTTGATTTTGGTATCCATGTCTTATATATACGTTTATCTGATTTGGGGAAGGGAAGGGAAACAATAAAATGGTGAAACAAAGTACAAGCGGTGAAGCAATGAGGCAGTAATAATCACAAGACACTGATGGAAATGAACTTTATAAGTTGGGGTAGGGGCTGAGGGGAAGGAAAGTGGAAGAAAAATGAGGAAGAGGGTAACAATATTCAACAACAATGTACTTGTTAGCATACGTATGTAAGTGTAACCTCTCTGTACATCACCTTGACAATAAAATTAAACAAAAAAAAATAAAGATAGGATATTATCTCTCCCACCCCACTACAAAAGATGTTCCAGAGTGGGCTATCACATCCTGAATTTAGGTCAGTACATTCAAACCCGATTTCAGTTTCTACAATCCCAGATGTCTCGCCATTTCAGATGCTCATATGTGTGTGAAGCCTTTACATCCTCTACCCCCATCACACACCTCACCTATTCCTAAGGAGACTCTGATGAACAACTTTGTGCACCACATTGCCCAGGCCCAAGTTCAGTCCAACTCCCTGAGCTCCCACCTGCACATCCCCAATGATGTTCTCCATGGTCACGTCATACTGGACTCTGAAGTCAGCCATGATGCCCGAGCTGGAGGACGCAGATTGCTCATGCATTGTTGGGGAGAAGGTAACTCGAACACAGGTCTCTCCTCTCTCAATCCTGGTGGATGGGGGTGTGTCAGCCTCACCTGCACAGGTGGGGAAGGTCAGTGTGGGCTGGAATGGAAGGCTCACCCCACAGAAAAGCCACAGTTGGGGGCAAACAAAGCAGTAACTTGGAGGGAAGGGAAGCAGGGGAGCCCTCCCATCACCTGCAGCTCCCCCTGGCTTCTAGGCCCTCCCACCTGCCCCAGTTTCCTGCTCTGCCCCAAACCTTGCAGCCTGCAATTTCTTGCTCTGGCCCCTGCCTCACCTGCCCCACCTGCCCCACACCCCCAACACAGCCCTCCACCCCAGCCCTGGCAGTCTGGCCCTCACTCCCAGGCTCTCCCTGCCCCACTATCCATCCAACCTGGCCTCTCTCCAGACCACTGGCCAGTGAGGCCCCAAGTCCACCAGGAGCCTGGGTCTTCTCCCACAGAGGCAGAGTGCTGGGGGTGAGGACAGGGGCGCGCGCGCGCACGCATGCACGCACACACACACACACACACACACACACACACACACACACACACACGGCCTGGGTCTCTCCCATCCCCATCCAGACTGTGGGAAACAGCAGAGCTGCATGGTTTCCCTGTGGGACAGAGTTGCATGTGTTTTCCTCCCCTCTGCCTCTCACTCCCCCATCGCATGTGGGAATGAGCCTTTTAGCGGCTCATGAAATCACTGGTGACTGGCTGGTCCCGGATGTTTGCTGAGCTGGCCACAGAGCAACTGCTCTGGAATTTTAGTCCAAGACAAGTGTCCATTTAGACATGTCTCTCTCTGGGCCACCCCCTCCCTCCCCCCAAAAGTGAGAAAATGAGACTTGGGAATTCTTCCTCCCTACTCCTCCCTGCTACAGCTGTCAGGAAGCTTAGAGGCAGAGGGAGCCCCCATAATCCTGGGCGCCTGCTCACATACATTCCCTGGGCTTCCTTCCTTCCAGAAGTCTGTTTGGTTTGATCCCCTCAGGATTGCTTCTATCCTCTGTTTTAGCCTTTAAGGAGAAGGGGGGAGGGAGCTGCCATTTTTAGCTGAGGGCTTAAGAGCAGAGGCTGCGACACTCACATGGCCTGTGGGCCCAAGTCCCTGCTGCTGCCCTGTGGCCCTGGACCAGCCATCCCTCCCTCCCACCCCAGCCTCCCTATGCACAGCCCACAACTGACCATGCCTCCTGGCTCCCAGGCAGTCCGTGTGGGCATCCAACCCCAGCAGGGCCATGGGAGGCCCACAGGCGCATCTATGCATCTTGGCAGTGCCCAGCAGCCCTCACTCTGAACACCAGCATGCAGCCTTCACTGTTCTGCACCCTAACTTTGGGCAGCACTGTTGCCAAGTTCTCCTCCTGTCCTGGGCCACAGATGGTCTCTCCTCCACCCAACTGCATCTTGCAGATGGGGAAAGAGAGGCAGAGCAGTGGGCTGGCTGACTTGTGGATGGCGCCACCTCAGTGCAAATGGGAACCGGTGTGTGTGTGTGTGTGTCTGTCTCTCTGCACTGTGTTCATCCCACTGCCTGTCTGATCAGCAGGGTCAAATCAGCCAGGACGACCAGTGCTGCAGAGCCCTGCGTGGGTGGCCAGGCAAGCTGGTGTGCTCCTGTGCTGGCCCCCCGCTCTCAGAGGCGCCTTGGGGGTGGCTCTGAGGGGCTGGGGCCTGGCTGGGCCTCAGGTTCACCTGTGCTGGTTAAGGACCCTCATTTCTGTGTTCCTCCCCACCCTCGGACCCCAGCTCTAGGCCTGGCAGCCAGGATGCCTCTGTGTCCACAGGGCCTGCAGTGGCCCCTCCAGACTAGCCTACATCCTGCCTGCCCATCTTCCTCTGCCCCTCCAGGGGTTCCTGGGCAAAGCAGGCTTCTGCTAGCCTGGCTGCTGCCCCCTTCGGGGATGACAACAAAGTTTCCCATGTCACTCTTTCAGGCCTTCCTTCATGCACACATTTGCTCTTCCATTCAAACCCTCACGTTTCATTCACCCACTCTTTCCTCTACTACTTGTTCACTCATTTTTTTTTCTCACCAACATTGTCAGAATGCTGTCAAAAAGCAGATGGCACACTGGGAAGACAGCAGATAAATGAATGAGGGCATGTTGTATGGAGGTAGGCAGTGTTACAGGGAGCCGGGGAGCTTCGACTGACAGCCTGTGACTGTGGCTACCCAGCGTCAGTATCATCTGTGATGTGACAGGCCAAGGAGCAGTGGGGGCACAGGCATGGGGTGAGAATCTCAGCCATGGGAAGGACTGTCCCAGGGGTTGCAGCCAAGGTTAGGCAGCTTCAACCAGGCCAAAGGACAACCAGAAGGTAAGGCCAGGGCTGGGGATATAGCCTAGTGGCAAGAGTGCCTGCCTCGGATACATGAGGCCCTAGGTTCGATTCCCCAGCACCACATATACAGAAAACGGCCAGAAGTGGCTCTGTGGCTCAAGTGGCGGAGTGCTAGCCTTGAGCGGGAAGAAGCCAGGGACAGTGCTCAGGCCCTGAGTCCAAGGCCCAGGACTGGCCAAAAAAAAAAAAAAAAAAAGAAGGTAAGGCCAGAGAGTGTAACCCCCTCCTGACTCCCCCACATATGCACTTGCCCCCTCCCATACAAACATGCTTCCTGTCTGCCCCACCCAAGTTCAGTGCCTCTTTTGTGCAGGACAAGGGAGCCCAGCTGTTGCTATGAAGGGGAGTCACTCTCCCAAGACACAGAGCAAGATGGTAAGGGTGGAGAGAGGACCTGGAAGAGCAATGGGGAGCATGGAAGTGGACTCCCAGCCATCAGCCCCTGAGCTGCCCTTGCTCCTGCTTGGGTCTGGCCCAGCCGCGTCCTACATCAAGATCTTCAACATGGGAACATGCTACATGGTGAATCAAGTTCAGGACCACATTCAGAGTCACACAGTGTACTACCTCATGAATATTCACGTCACCCCACACTCCATCCACCTGTGCTGGCATGGTTGAGTGAACTCAACCTCAGAGGCCGCATTGGAGCTGACTCTGGACTCTCAGCTCGGGGCAAGCAGGTAGGGAAGGCCTCACGACAGACAATCTCATGGGCTGGCTGAGCTGGCCCTGATGCTGTAGCCACTGCTTGGGGCCTGAGGTGGTGGTGGGGAACCTAGTAATGGGTCACAACAGGTAACAGTGACTCTTCTTCCACACTGCCAGCCACTTGGTTTTGACACAGACATTAAGTGGTTCCATGTGCAAACTGATGTGCAAGTCTAATGACTTCATCTTGGTCTTCCAGGCCAGCCCAAATGGGACTGTTTCTCCAGCTCCAGACCGATGTCCACATTTTACCCCCACCTGATGGGTCCCCTCATCACTGTCAGGGCTCTGTGCCTTGGCTCGGATCCACCTTGTTGCCCTCTGTCCCCCTGTCATCTGGTGACCATCATGGATAGAGACAGCTGCCCACAGGCCCCTGGTCCCTCTGACCCAATGCCCACATTGCCCCCACCTCACTGCAGGAGTCACATTGTCACCACTTATCCCCACTCCTTCCTGCCCCTTTCAATCTCCTCAATCCCTTCCAAAACCCAGCTCCTGCTCCAAGATCTGCTCCTCCAGGAAGGTGTTCCATCCTCCCCTCATTCTCCCAGGCAGGTCACCAAGCCCAGTGCTCCATCTCCCCCCACCTGGCCCATCTCTGACTCTGGGGGCAACTTCCTTCCCCCCTCCCAACCAGGCAGAGTGATCTGCACACCACGGGTACATGCCCCAGTACCTGGCCCTGTGCCCAGGCTGATTAGCGCAGGTACTGCTGGCTAGAGGACTGCCTGGGGGTGGGACAGTGGGAAATGAGGTGCATCAGGGACATTCATTGTCATCATTGTCATTTATTGGCCACCGATGCACAGTCATGGCACCATCTGTCTGCACATCTGTGGCCTCATTTAATCTTCACATCAGCCTGTCACAGGTTTATGAATCAACAGGATGAGGTCCAGAAACAGCCCCAGGCCACAGTACAAGACAGACAACCAGGCCTTCCTGCCTGGCCTCAGCACCTTAGCTGGACTGGAGGAAGGCATCCCAAGCTCGGCACTGACTCAGTCCTCATGGTTCCCTTCTGTTCCTTCCAGATTGTCAGTCTCCCCTCAAGGCAGCCTTTGATCTGACCTCCAATCCTCCCACTCCTCAGAGCAGAGGACAGGCCACAGGAGACGTCATTCTGTCTCATGATACCACATGCACCCTGGGCTCTCTTGAAGGGAACTATCTCTGGCCCTACCCACACCTGGCTGAACATGTTGTCATGTCTACACAAATGCCTCATATCTACACAATCCTCGTGGATCTGGTCAGATTTGAAAGTACTTTGCCATGGACTGTCACATGATCTGTACAGCATTGCATTCCTATTGCTCGCACTCATGTTGAACCTACTGTATGCCAGGTAATTTAATGGTCTAGGTGCTTGCCAGAGATCAGGCTAGTAGCATCTTATAGGCAGGATATTTGCCCAAAGAGGGACAGGGTTGCACCTGAGAGCTCACATGGATGGTTTAAGGGAGCTGGTTGGATTAGACCATGTGCCCTACCTCCTAGGCAAAGACTCCTGCCCATCCACACTGACTGCTGATATAAACAGTAAATGCTTCTATTTGTAGATGGTAATGTTCGCTAGTGTGCATTTGTGTATGTATATCTGGCATCACCTGTATTAGTTTTTGTCACAGTGACAAAATACCTGAATTTAAATCAGGAAAAAATTATTTTGAGTTACAGTTTAAGTCTGTAGACAGCTGGGTTCATTGCTTTTAGGCCCGTGGCAAGGCAGACATATCATGGCAGAAGGGCATCGCAGAGGAAAGTTCACTTCATAGTAGCCAGGTAGCGGAGTAAATGAGACAAGTAGCTGGAGACTAATATATGTCCTTCCAGGGCACGCCCCCAGTGACACACTTCCTCCAACTAGCTCTGCTTTCTGCCATAGCCAGGTAATGTCAATAACATATGAATCTATCAGCAGATTAGTCTACTACATGACTCCAATCACTTTCTCAATGTCCATCTGTTGGCAACCCAGCCCTCAGCACATGAGCCTTTGAAGGATATTTCACATTCAAACCATCAACACCACTGATGACTAATAACACAACTATCCACAGAAGGAAAGCAGATCTCCCACTCCTCTGGCCCCCTACAGCCTTTCATAGCTTCTCTCAGTTCTTTCATTGTGTCCTGCCCTGGATTCACCATGTCTGGAGAAGTACAGCCTTGAACCCAGCACAAGGCTGAAAACTCAGTATCACAGTACATGGTGGTTGAATGAATGAACTGAGTTGAGGAAATAGCTGACAGACTATAATGCTGTGCAGATCCTGTGACATGCTCCAGTGGGAGAATTGAAGCATAAGCTTCAGCTAGGAAGTATCTCAGGGGAAGAGGGCTTACCTAAGAAGAGTGAGGCCCTGGGTTCAATCCTCAGCAACACCCCCCCCACCAAAAAAAAAGCACAAGCTGTTTTTGCCAAAAACTACACTCTTTTTGAGAAATAGTTTCTTGAACCTGATGGTAATTAACAAAGTTCAATGACTGTGTCTTGACAGTGTTTGGACACCTAACAATAGGAGCTCAAGTGACTCCACAATTTGGGCCATCCAACTTGTGCTTGTGTCTGATCCACAAAACACTAAATTTGGCAAACATTGTTGGCATTGCCTCCATCATCAAGGGGCAGTGGTCTATTGGAGATCAGACTGGAACAGGTCCTGAAGGCCATGAATCACAAGAGGCCCACCTCCTAGTGACACCTTCTCTGAGTTCTTGCTGGCTAACCCTCAGTTCACCCCTAGGGCTATGTGCAAGCTCCTGATACCCAGCTTCCTAAAGAAGCAGCCCAGCCCTGACAAAGTGCATATCTCCGGTGGGGACAGAAGCACCCCAGAAGCAGTGGGAGCCCAGGAGAAGAAGCCTTCTGATAACAAAAAGTCCCAATATTCTTGCCACTGCTGCAAACTGACTATGAAAGAAGGAGACCCAGCCATCTATGCTGAAAGGGCTGGCTATGATAAGCTGTGGCACCCAGCTTGTTTCATCTGCAGCAGCTGTGGCGAACTCCTGGTTGACATGATATATTTCTGGAAGAACAGGAAGCTGTACTGTGGCAGACATTACTGTGACAGTGAGAAGCCCCGATGTGCTGGTTGTGATGAGCTGATATTCAGAAATGAATATACCCAAGCAGAAATGCAGAATTGGCATCGGAAACACTTCTGCTGCTTTGACTGTAACAACATCCTCGCAGGTGAAATATATGTGATAGTCAATGACAAGCCCACGTGCAAGCCCTGCTATGTGAAGAACCATGCCATGGTGTGTCCAGGATGCCACAATGCCATTGATCCGGAGGTTCAGCGGGTGACCTACAACAACTTCAACTAGCATGCATACACTGAGTGCTTTCTGTGCTCTTGCTGCAGTAAGTGTCTCATTGGACAGAAGTTCACGCCTGTGGAAGGGATGGTTTTCTGTTCAGTGGAGTGTAAAAGGATGCTGTCTTAGGAGGGGAGCACCAAGCAATACTGAGCCGTAACTATCCAAAGCGGCCTGCATTTCAACAATAGAATGCAATTTCCAAACAATAAAAGGAAAAAAATCTATAAAGGCAACCAGAATAGTCTGTTCTCTGTATTTTTTTCTTATCAATTTTTCTATCTCAATTTTAAAACCTACTTTAAGCATCTGATTTTTTAAGCGGTGAAGAACTTTTGATTTCCTAATGTGAAATCTTAGTTGAAAGTTTTCATTTAATTAATCTTCATGCTCCTATACCCTGGTGCCAAGCAATATACATAAATATCACATAAAAGAGATACTGACCTAAATGAATGGCGAGCATGTCTAATTCTATACTCTGTTTTTTCTCCATTCATGTATAAAATGAAAAGGAAATGAAATTTATCCTGAGGCCAACACTTTACATTTATCGCTCATCTTATCACTGAACTTTATAATACACAGTGAGTGCTTTTTATAAGAGAAAATAAAAATTCAGCACAGTTTGTTCAGCTGTTTTAATGCCTACGTATTTGCTGTTTTCTGATTTAGGCAGAGGTGGCATTTTCTTTATTGCATTTCTCTATATTTTATTTACCTTACCTCTCAGTTTTATTTTGTTACCTGGTGACCTCCATCTGTAGCCTTGAATATTTTATTATCACATATGGCATAACAATATGCACATTTTTTACTTTTAGTGATCTTTGTCTTGGAACATAAAAGCCAAGCCACACATTTATATTATTTTCAAACCAAAGAACATGTATAGTATTATTGTACCTAGGAAACCGTAACTTTTACTGATTGCACTTGCCTACCATGGTTTAAATAGATATTTGCATGACTTTTAATCCCATTTTTGATATCTCCAAGCCTGTTCATAGATATATAGAATGTGCTTGCCTATATACGTCTATCTTTATTTCTTATGTTTAGTTTCTTATATTTTTCTGCACATAACTATGCACTACAAATTCAAAATGGAATGAGTGATGTGTATATTATTTTAAAATAAAGTTTCTTTCATTAAAAAAAAAAAGCAGCCCAGGAGCTTGGTAGTGCCACATGAAAAGCAGGAACTAGCTCAAAGTTGACTCTGCTAGGAAGTGAACTAGGGCAATCTTCCTAGGGACCATGTATCGGTTGGATCTCATTAACCAGAAAGCAACCTGGCCAGGGGCACCGAGCAATGCCAGTATGGAGTAAGTCAAGCCAGACGGCCAGAGACCACAAAGAAACAGATTGGAGAACTGATAGTGGTGATAATGCAATAACATACTTGAAGATCGCACATGATGTGCAAAGCACAGTTCTAATTGCTTAGCCTGCCCATATATTGAGAAGCAAGTGAATTGCGCTCTTAGAATGGGCTGTGTGGGAACATTTGTGTTCCAGGTGAATGCTCACTGAAAGGAATATGGTAATCCAACCTAAGCAATTCCATCAAGTTCTTTCTGGAGACACTCTGTGTCTGTTCAATGAGCCAAGCAACCAATGGGACATAGTGCAAGGGACAGTTGCTATGCTTGGGTTTCTCATGGATTTACCTTCATATTTATTTACTTTTGTATATGCAGGTCCTAGAGCTTGAACCAATGGCTTAGGTGCTATACCCGAACATTTTCAGTTCAAAGCTAGCACTCTATCACTTGAGCCACAGCTCCCCTTTCAGCTTTTTGCTGGTTAATTGGAGACAACAGTCTCAAAGACATCCCTAACCAGGTTGGCTTTGAACTGCAATCCTCAGATCTCAGCCTCTTGAGTAAAGAGAATTACAGCTGTTTTGTTTTGTTGTTTGGTTTTTTTTTTTTTTTTGGCCAGTCCTGGGCCTTGGACTCAGGGCCTGAGCACTGTCCCTGGCTTCTTCCCGCTCAAGGCTAGCACTCCGCCACTTGAGCCACAGCGCCGCTTCTGGCCGTTTTCTGTATATGTGGTGCTGGGGAATCGAACCTAGGGCCTCGTGTATCCAAGGCAGGCACTCTTGCCACTAGGCTATATCCCCAGCCCCCGAGAATTACAGCTGTAAGCCACTCGCACCCAGCTTCTCATATTTAACTTTTAACTTAAAACATTTTAGTAATTATTACCCCCGTGTTAAATAAAATGAGTAAGATTTATGCTTATTCTTTTTATATATAAAGCATACACAGTTATTTGATATACATGATAATTGGAAATAAATACAAAAGGAGGTGTTATTGGGACAAAAATGTCTAAAGGCTTCTTAAAGGGTAAGAAATAGGTAAAGAAACTGTTCAAGGGTCTTTGTCCACTCCTAGCTAGGGGAAAAGTACATGATATAATCTATAATTCTTTTGGATTATATTGACTTAATAAAGAAACAACTGGGAATTGTGGGAATCCATTCATTTTAGTAATGGCATCCAGGCAGGCCATGGTGGCCAAAACAAGATCTGTCCCTGTACCCTATCATCCTCTGCTCCAACACTTCTCCTCTTTATCATGGATCAGACTTGTTCCTTCTCTGGCCACCTATTTTCACTGCTCCAAGGCCTGAGAAGGGAGGCAACACCAACCCCTTTGTCCTATCTAATTCTAGGCTTTGTTGGAGGGAAGAGGTGAGGAGTCCTGCAAGCTCAGTGGCCTGTGGAGGGAATGTAAGTGGTGAGGGAAAAGCTCTGCATGAATGTGACTCCTCCTTACTTCTATGAAGCACTTCAAATCACAGTCCGAGTTTCCTCATCACTCTCCATTATTGCCATCCCTTCATTAGGGATCACTGGTGATCTGAAGGAGCCTTAGGCAGTACACATGAGAGTCCTCTCCAGGAGGCCAGAGCTGCCTCTGACCTTGTCTAACTGCCCCGGGTACTGCCTAACTCCTTGGGAAGACCATGGACTGGGCATCAATTGAAGACTTTCTAGTGAAGACCACATCAGTGGTGAAGCAGGTCTCAAATGGTGGCCACAGTCAAGGGACCATGCAACTCTGGTTCTAGGGTTGTTTTATTTCTATTTTTATTTTTTGGCCAACTCTGGAGGTTGAACTCGGAACCTTGGGCACTGTCCCTGAGCTTTTTCAGCTCAAAGCTAGTGCTCTACCACTTGAGCCACAGCTCTACTTCCAGCTTTTTGATGGTTAATTGGAGATAAAAGTCTCATGGTCTTTCCTGCCCAGGATAGCTTCAAACTGTGATTTTCAGCTTCCTGAGTAGCTAGGATTATAGGTGTAAGCCACTGATGGAATGTCCCCCCGGCCATCAAAACCTATTGCCTAAGCAATTAACATTTCTCCTTTGCTTCTTTAGTCTATAAGAGGGAAGAGGTGGCCATTATAAGGACCTCATTGTCCATCAGACTAGTCCAATGATTAAGAACCTGGTGATACAGAGATGAGATGGTGAGGGCTTCCCGAAGGGGCAGGGCAGTATCCCCAAAAATATGGAAATGAGTTTCTGATACCCTAAGAGCCCTGTCCCTTTGTGGGCAGTGTAGCTTGAAGAGCATTGCTTTCTACCATAGGAAGAGACTTTGGTACCTGACTAATAATCCACTAAATCCCAACTCCTGCCACCATCCATGCAATTTGATTGTCCATGTGGGTAGCTCAACCAATACTCTGGCCTGCCAAGCCTGTCATCTGCGGGAACTACCATCTTTGTTCCTTCAACCACTCACTACTTGGACCTTGTCATCCTCCAGTTTAAGCTTCCAGTTTTCTCACCCCTCCCCAGATAATGTGTAATGCTGTCAGACATGCAGTATCCACCCAGGATACTTAATGCTATTCCCCATTCATGGCCTTCTTTGAGACTTCTATCTATAAATATCACCCCATCCTCAATTTATCTCACATTCTCTCATTCTTTTCTAAGCCTGCTCATGTCTTACAGCACTCCACATGTATTTCCCTAGTCCCCTCTTGAAATATTGTCTAGACTATGCCTTCTTCCATGCCTTACCCCTCCCCGCCATTCCCTATCACCTCCTCAGGGTCTGCGACTGCATGAGTCAAGACACAGCTCCTCCTTCCCCACTGGCTCCTGCCCTGAAAGCCATGCACTCTTTCCATATGAAAATCTTTCCTTGCTCCTGTTTCCTCTCTTAACTACTTGCCTCTTTCTCACTTCATTCATATTACTCAAAAGAATTGTCTGCATGTAATGTTCAGTTTCCTCTACCTCTGTTTTCTGCTCCAAATTTGCCTCCTTTGGGCCTCTTCAAAGAGTGATTCCATCTCCTCAGAAAGCCTGCCTGCTCTGAAGGCTAGCAATGGGGGTCCAACCTAGCACAGAGAGCTGTGCTAATCTCACTCCCAGGAATACAACAACATCACAGGACCAAAGACAGCAGTGCCTGATGTATAGCATCGACTGAGATGGAAACCTTCCCAATTCCTGTTCAAATGGGATAGCAGAATATGTCAACTGTCAACACACGCACACATACACATACACACACACACAGAGACAACATCAACAGAAATAAAAAAAAACAAACAAAAAATGAACTCAGAAATGGCAAATAGATTTAATGCAGGGTGTTAACGTCAATGATTGATAGTGGCTGCCTAGAGTGCTGTGTTGAGTATGTTTCTGAGGGTGCACCCTGGCTTGAAGAGAAAGACTGCTGAGATTACCAGTACCTGCAAATACAAGTAAAAGAGAACAAAAAGTCACCAAAGAGGAAGGAAGCAATATCTTTGCACATTATCCCTATTATTATCCAACCCAGGCTTTCGCTTTTTCTCCCATCCCCACAAACCCCAAGTACCTCCATCATCACTAAGGCAGATACCTGATCTCACTTGTAGGAGAAACCACAGGCAACAGAGCTGCCACTGCTACTGGCACCAGCTCCACCCAGGCCAGCGAAGAGCCCAAATGTGAGAGTGGCACTCAGGTTGTTGTTGGCAGTGGAGCCACCACTGGCACTGGCACCAGTACTGGTAGTGATACTGGTAGAGGTACTGGCACTGGCACCACCACTGTCTTGGGCTTTGGCTTTAGCTTGAGCTCCTGACTGGATCCGGGCTTTGGCCCAGGGTCCAATATCAGCTTCATCCCAGTTGCAGGGCCCAGCAGCATTCTCAGAGCCGAGCCCAATGCCCATTCGAGCTCTAATCTCGGCCCTCGCCTTGGCCTCAGCTGCAGCCTCAACTGCAGCCTTCAAATCTGCTTCCATTGCCTCTCGGTACTGAGCTGCCCACTCCTTGGGATCCTTCTTCTGTACCTGAAGTGGGAATAACAACCATTAGAAGGATTGTAGTCAGATAATTAGGCACCTACTCTTTGCTAGGCACTTTTCTACATGCTATGTGGATCTCTGCATACTACTCCATCCCGACACAGATCCTTGGTTCTGTTATTTGGACATGTCACTTAGCAACCTCTCTGGACCTGTTTTCTCTCCTGCAATATAGGGTGATGTCATTATCAGTTGGAAGGATTAAATGATCTATATAAAGTGTCTGCCAAAATGTTTGACAACTAACAGGCTTTAGAATGTTCAGATATGAACTGCAGGCTGATCTGCACAGACTATCTCAGCATGGAGAGACCGCATGCTCCTCCTATGCCAAGTTCAGGCGACTTTTTAATTACCTTGCAAGCAAATTTGAGGACTTTCATCTTGCTGGTCTCATAGTAGGAGCGCAGGCCCCAGAAGAACTCATACTCTGGGGGATTGCTATTGGGGACTCTGGCGTAGTCCAGGTACCTTAAAAAGAGAGGTTCAACATCTTTATTCCTAGGAATAAAGATCCCAATCATAGCTCCACTATACTTGGATCAGAGAGGCTCTAGCTGGCACCTCTCCAACTAAATATTCTCCCCACACACATTATGGAGCCCTGTCCTTGTGGTCCTGGCTGAAAGCCAAATGAAGATGCAGAGAGGATACCTGTAGGGCACATGCTCATAAGGAGGCCACAAGTGTTGTGCCCCTCACTACAATTGCCCCAGATTCCTGTTGGGTATGTTGTAAACAGAGGAGCTATTCTTTAGCTTCCCTGCTCTGAGCACACCCCACTGCAAAGGGGGGATGAAGAAGGCCTGTCTGAGCCCTGGAAAGTGGCAGTATAGAAAATTCCTGAGAGCACCATAAGGTAAGAAACAGTCAACTAAGTGCAGCATGATCCATGTATATTACTGATGTGTATACATGCATGTATGTGTGTGTTCACAAAACCTATAATTATCTATGTGAGTGCTCACATGTTCTCCAAAGACAAACAATAATGTGGACGCTGACCAAGAAGTCAGTAAAGCTAGACTCTAGGCCAAAATCAGTCTTTTACCAGCTGTGGACCAAGCTCAAATATCCCTTCCCAGAGACCGAAGCCCCCAAGTGTAAAAGATGGGTTGGTAATCTTATACAAAATGGTTATGAAAATGAAGTGATATATATATATATATAGGTCAAAAGGTCAAATCCCTAGCACAAAACTGGTCTATTCTAGAGAAATTTTTATAGAAATTAATTTCTATGAAGCTCTGATTAACACAGAGAACAATCCAGTCATTGAAGCCACATTCTAAACACAATTCTTTCATTTACTACCTGTGTAACTAAGCAAATGACTTCACCCCTCTGAACATCAGTTTTCCACACATATACAATTCTGGTGACAGCAATTCCTCCCTGCAGAGTGGTACTGAAGACCCATGGGAACAATGATATAATAGAGGTAACACCTGATCCATCACCAGCCCGGAAATAGCCTACTACTTCCATACATGCATTATGGGTTCATCACTCAGTTCTGAAACAGGCAAAACACCCAGAACACACCAACACCAAACACTTACTTCTGTTTCACAAACTCATCAGTAATGAGTTTCTTCACATCCCCAAAGAGTGAGTGATGTATCCTGAGAGCAGAAAAGAGAAAAAGAACAAGTAAGTATAGTCAGAGCTGTGGGATTTCCCACGTGTAGACCCTAGGCATTTCCAAGATGGAAAAGAAATTTCCAACACAGGGAGGAACTTCACAGAAGCTCACAAGATGGTGAGAGGGGAAGAGAGAGCTCAGAACATTTCCCTAATTCACCCGGGTCAGAATGCTGGGGCCTCTAAACCAGCCCAACCCCTAACCAGCTCCACCAGACCACCAAGGTGATGTAATCTCAAGACCATCTTCTCTTGCCAAGTACAACATGGACATCAAATGTGGAAGAGCCCAATCGTACCCAGGGCGCAGCCCCAACTTGCGCAGCACCTCCCAGATGACAGCTGCAAGGGGTGGGGGGCAAGAGAAGACAGGGATAGAAAATGAACATGTGGATTTTAGGCCATGGTCACCCATTCAGCTGCATGCCCAAGCACTCACCCTCACTGGATCGATTTCCATTCATGAAGATGATGCTCAAGAGCACCATGAGGAGACCCAGTTTGGGTGAGTCCTTGGTCCTAAGGAAATAATAGGATGGAAAGTTTATGTCTAGGAGCCATCTCCAAGATACACAGCCAGTTTAAGAGCCCTGTTCAGTTTCCTCAAATATGGGAGAACTCATCCCAGTCTACGCTTCTAGTTCCCTGTAACCCAAGGCAAAGAACTAAAGACTCTTGAGCCAAGGTGTGTGATTCAGTAGAGGGAAAAGCATATCCTAACTCAGCCCAGGGGTTGTTGTCAATACAATGGAAGAATGGCAGTTCATCAGGTCCAACACAAGCACCCAGTCAATGTAAGTCCTTGCTTTCCCAGAGCCCGGAGGCCTGACAGACTTCAAGTCAGAGCCTCAGTGACACTACTAACTCTCAAGCATCATAGTACACACACACACACACACACACACACACACACACACACACACAGAGCTCTCTCTCTCTCTCTCTCTCTCTCTCTCTCTCTCTCTCTATTCTGTCAAGCCAGGCAATGCACTCAATAGAAAGAGACAAGTAACAACAGGCATCCTTGCCTGTGAAGCTTCTGGAGAGAAGAGAAACCCGATGGCAGGAATACCCCATCCCAGGCTTCTATGTCATTCAGTCAATCATAATCAGGCACCACTACTACATACAGGGTTTGGGCCATGTGCAAGAACTGGGGCAGGAGCATTTTATACCTTGCTTTTCCTGACCTTCTAAGAGGATGGAAGGAGAGAGGGAAGGGAGAAGCACTGGTATGGATAAAAGCAGAAGCCCCCCCCCCCCCGCAGCACTTTCTCAGCTTACGTTCCCAGTATGCCTGCATCAGTGGGCTCTAATGTGCTGAGAAGAATGTACAAGTGGTCATTCTTATCAATTTCTTTCAATTGAATTCCAAATACCTGTGAATGAAGAGAATAGCTAGTGAGATCAGGTTAGGACGTAATGAGCATCCTGGCATTCTGGAACTCCCCATGTTCCTAAGGGTTTTGCATGTATGAGGAGGCAGGGTGATTGTATATAAAGCAGGAAACTACTCGGCATACAGTAAACAAATAAAAAATGTATGCTTGTCATCACATCATCTTCGTGTTACTGAGACTCTAGGGAGACCCACAAGTGAAGATCTGAAACAGGAAAGGATGTGTGCTGCAGCAGCGGACACAAGCCATAAGCTGGGGGCTTAGGTCTGAGGTGCTCTCACCACTGACTTGCTGTGTGACCCATGGCTGGTCTACACAACATTCCATAGGCCACTGTGTACCCATGTGCACAGCAATGGGACTCTATTAGTAAGCTTCTGTGGTTCCTCCTAAAGGTTCACTGTACACTTTTGTTTCATTCATGGCTTCCCCAGTGTGCCCGTCCCCCAGGGCTGCCCCATCACCTTCTCCAAGGAATAGCCTGCTCGTTCAATGATTTCAGGGTACACATCAGTGTATTCTTTGATGATGTCCTTCAGCATGTCTGAAATGGGAGAGTGTTGCAAGCATTTGGGCTAAAGAGATGCCACATGGTCCCTGTGCCCAAGCTGTAGACCCTTTGTCATCTAAGCCACAGGTAGCATTATCAGGTTCTGTGCTTATTAGTGGAGATGCTGACACTGCCAGAGTAGAACTTTGAAAAAGGAGACAAGAGCATAAGAGTGAAGGATGTCCCAAGCATCCATCCAAAGGGCGATGCGGGCAGAGCATGGGTTGGGGAAAGAGTTAGTAGAACTGTACCTGAGCGCTTGATGGGAATCTTTGTCTGGTCTTTAGCCAACAGGTACTTCACTAAATCATTTGCCTGAGAGAGGAAGAAAAGGTGAGAAGAATAAGTTTGCAGAAAACTAGGAGATGACAGAGAAGATGGCAAGCAAAGCAGTAGCAAAGGCAAGACACAAATGATGGAGTTCTTACCCTGCCTTGTAAAAGGGCCACATCTCGGGGTGGTGGTGCTTCAGGCTCTTGGGATGACTGGAGCTTGGCAGCTCTCCGGCGGGCTTTGCCCCTGCGAGCTTTGGGTGATCTGAGGGAGAGCAAGGCTCTCCTGGCCCAAGCAGCCAATCGAGTCCTTGATGCCCTTCGGGCCCAAAAGGCTATGGGCCCTCTTGAAGCCCTACGGGCCATTGAGGCCATTAGGGCCTTTGAGACCCTATGACCACCTGTAGTCCCAGAATCCTGATTCTGTTCACTGTCACCATCCTCTTCCCCATCCAGATGCTTCACCTGCATAAACAGAGAGGAAGCTCAACATCACCAGATGACATAAGTGGTCCTTCTTCCCACTATCTCTTTCAGGAATCCTGCCCCACTCCTCTAGTAATAGCCAGACTCTAAACACTGACCACGCTGAGTCTTGGGTTTGTTTCTCACCTATTTCCACAGTGTCATCCCCACTGGCTCTGTTTTGATCACTTTAGACAAATCACTCACCTCTCTGGGATTCAGCTTACTTCGCTATAAAACAGATTTTTAAAGCTGGGCAACAGTGTGGCTCTAATCTGCAATCTTAGCTACTCAGGAAACAGAGATCTAAAGATTTCACAGTTTGAAGTCTGTGAGAGCCTTTCTTATTTCCAATCAATCAACAAAACACTGGAAATGAAGGTTGGGCTCAAGTGTTAGGGCACCAGCTTTGCCTGAGAAAGCTAGGCATTGTGTTCAGGCCCTGAGTTCAAACCCCAGTAATGGCACAAAAATCAACAGAGACTTTAGGAGTTATTTTTATGTTTTAATAAGATAACCTATACGAATGTGCCTCACTTAAGGCCTACTACACAGGCAGCTACTATGTAAATATAAAGAGTATCACATTCAGACTGCAGCTATGTATATTCCTATCTCATCTCACAGCAGTCTGTGAGCTCTCTGCAGACAGGAATTCTATCACATTCCTTTGTGTCCCTGGTGACCAGGATAAGCTCAGGGATCTTTCTAAATATTTGCAGAACAAATAGCCCAAGTGTTAAGATTGGAGTAGGAAAGCAAGAGTAGCGATCACAAAGGTCTTACCTTTCTGGATTTCTTGGCCTTGACCTTGGGTCGAGTATCCTGATTCTCCTGAACCTGGGCAGCTGCACCCTCAGGCTCAGGTTCATCTTCTGGAGCCTGAGAGGCAGTAGCCTCAGTCTCAGGTACCTTTGTATTGGCCTTTGTATCAGCCACACAGCTGGCCTTTTTGGTCTCAGTGGCAGGTGTTGTCACAGCCTTCAGGTCAGCCTTCTGGGCCTTGCTGTCAGCTGCTGGGCTCTTCTTTGTAGTTGCAGGAACCTTGGTATCAGTCAGCTTTGTAGTAGGTGAGGCCTTGGTGGTAGCTGCCTCAGAAGCCTCTGTGGCCTTTGAGCTTTTTGTTGCCTTTGAGACCCCTGAGGCTTTTGAGACCTTCATAGCCTCTGAGACCTCTGAAGCCTTTGAGGCCTTTGGTGTCTCTGAGACTTCTGAGTTCTGGGTCACTGTCAACAGAGTAGGCATCCCGGAGCCACTGCCCTTTTCAGAAGCTTTAGCCTGCAAAAGTAAGCAGGGAAAACACTGACTTTCTCCCACTCCCAACTAAGCAAAATGCCCCCAAATTCCAAGACTACACTTCTCTGACTTGTGCTGACTCCTACTTGCAGTGTATTCTGACCACCTGGGTCTGTCCTACAAGGCCTCCAGGACTGGGACTCTCAGCGAGAACTGGTGGCAAAACAAGGACCCGCCCACTCTGTCTTTCTTCCCCTCTCCTTCCCTCTCTCCCTCCCTCTACCAGGGGTCACCCAGGCAAGAAGTGGGTGGAGGGCAAGGATGGGAGGGGAAGTGCCAAGTGATTTGGAGAAGCAACAGGGGCTGGAGAGAAGCATCTCGAGAGAGAAAGGAAAGTAAGAGGTCTTACCTGGACGCTAGTTGGACCCGCACCACTCTTGCTTGTGTCAGACATGTCTGAAGCTGGCCTGGCAAGAGCTGAGCCTGAAGAGAAGGCCTGGATCAAATGGAGAGCCCAATGCACAACGTCCTCTCCCCTGTTATCCCTGGAAGCTGATCCTCACCTTCCCTAAGGCTCCAAACCCCAGCCCCTCCCCCACCCCCAAAAACTCGTTCTCAGACACTGAAATCCAAAACGTCTAGGTCCTAATTCTCTGGTGCCGCACCCTCCCCTTCTCCAGGAAGATGTGCCAGCGCGGCAGCACTGAGGACCCCGCCCCTTTTCCCAGTGCAGCCCCCCCCAGACGCAGGTCGATAGTGCGCATGCGTCTAAGCTGCAGTATCCATTCAGCTCCGCCTGCTTTCCCAATACAAGCCCTTTCTTTGATGTCCACCGTGCACATGCGCATTAAGCAGCGGGCCGGTCTTGGTGCTAGCCCTTCTTAACACGCCCCTTTCTAGCGATACAAAATCCGCATGCGCAATGTTCACAGTCTCAGTTCAGTACCCAGCCCCAACACACACCCCTCTCCAGGTCCGCAGTGCCACTCGGTCCCGCCCCCTCCCCAACAAGCTTCCCTTCCAAAGTTCCCCAGCGTCCGGTGGTCCTTGCCCCATCCCTTCTCACATCAACCCTACCAAGTCCACAGAGCCTCCAGGTCCCACCCTTTTTCTTAACACGCCCCCCTCCAAACGGCAGAACGCATCTTGGTTCCACCCCTTCCCTATACACCCTCTCTTCAACTCAGTACTGAACTAGTGATTCCATCCTGGGCTCAGCCAAAAGGGGTCTGATTGATCCCCTCCCTTTTCAGCCAGATGGATCCAGTATGATCTGATCCTTAGAGCAGATTTTC
>NC_063188.1:72826545-72915389 GCF_023159225.1 Perognathus longimembris pacificus | reverse complement strand
TCTAGATCCCAGAGGGTGGGGCCCACCCCTAACGGGCTCTCATCCAAAGCGCGGCCCCGCTGCTCACCTCGTCCACCTCCACGTCCCGAATGTGTCCACTCTCTACAAGCCCCTCTGAAACTCTGAGACTGCCCGTCCCGCTGCAGGCCGGAAGTGGTCCCGCCCCTTTCCGCCTCCCTAGGGGGCCTCTGTCCCAGCCAGTCTGCCCCTCCCCCTCCCTGCTCCTCATTCCTAATGCCCCCTCCCTGTTCCCTCTACTTCGCTTCCTACTCCCTATTCCCTCATCGCATTTCCTATTTACTCTGCAGAATTCCTCTTCCCATTCCTTACACCTTCCTCTGTATTACCTGTGCATGCCCTCCCCTCCAGTATTGCTTGACCCCTGTCTGTATCCACTAGTCTCTTCTTGGGAGCTGCACTCCTCTCTCAATATTTCCCTCTTCCTTCATATTCCCTGTCCCACACCTAATGTGCACCGTTCCCTGTTTTGTTTTCCTCGTCCTCCGTTACCCTTTACTGTCCAGGTCGTATACCATGTACTTTCTCAGTCGTCTTCACTGCTTACACCCCACTCCGGGTCACCTCTGCTCCAGCTGAAGTAGTGCAGAAAGAAATACCCACCTGCCTGACTGTGAGTTCCAAGGAGTTAGAACCAGTGTCTGGCTCCCAAGAAACCCCAATCTCAACTCCTCTCACCTTGTCCTCAAGCCAGTCCCGGAGGCGTCTGCTCTCTTACAGTCCCTCTGTAAGTTTCAGCCTCCTGGACTAGAGCTGCCGGCAGCCCAGCCCAGCCCCTTTCCGCAGCCCCCTGCCACCCCCCTCGCTTTCCTCGGGGGTGGGGCAATGGGGCCCGCTCAGGGCTGTCTGACGCCAAAGCCCATGTTTATGCCACTGTACCAGGCTCAGTCTGAAGCCTTTCCAACTCAAACCACCTCCTGAAAGCGATTCATTCATTGAACTTATTTATTTTTATATCTTTATTTTTTCTTATTACAAAGGTAATGTGTTGTCGTGGTGAAAATTAGAATTATGCAGAAGTATGTAACAGGCTACCTTTATCTCATTGCCCAGAAGTAATCATTATTAACATTTTGATATACATTCCTCTGGATTTTTTTTTCTATTCATGTATTAATTATTTGGGTTTCTCCTCACACACAGCATACTATGTCTTCTGTTCTGTGACCTGCTTTTCTTCTGTGATGTATTTAGACATTTTTCCCTTAGTGTACTTTTTTTCTTAACAGCTACACAAATTTTTCATATATATATATATATATATATATATATGTTCCAAAAATTATTTAGGTGGTCCAGCACATGTAACATTTGGGTTTTCCCCCTTTTCTTGACATTAAAGTGCTACAAGGAACAGTCTAATATTTATATGGTATCTTTTGCTAACTCAAATATAACCAGAACAAAACTTCTATTTTCTTACTTCATTGTACAAAGTAGTGGATTTCATTCCACATTCCACATAGGCATGGAATGTATTCTGATCAGAATCATCAATCTGTTGCCCTTTCTGACTCATCCTTTCTCCTTTTATGTACTTAGTAGCCACATATGATAAAAACTACATGATGCTTCTCTTTTTGAGTCTAGCTAAAGTCAGCTTACTCTAGAGAAACATATGTTCCCACGTTTACCTCTTCACTATTCATAATCAGCTGGATGCCCATCGGTGGCTTTTCATTTCTATTCTAAATCTGTCAACTTACTCCCCCAAAGTGCATAGACTAGCATTTCCAATGATGTCTGCCATATATTTATGCATCAAGTAATTTTTGCATCATTTGTGATACTTTTGACTATACAAAGGGGCTAATTATTATGTAGACAAATGTATTCTTTTTTTCTTTTTAGTAACTGGAGTCTGCTTCTTGCTTAGAGTTGCATTCACCACTTTTATGTGTAATAATCCTTGTTTATTTCAGGCACTTTTATCCTTTTATTATTTATATTTAAATGTTGGGTCATCTTATGTTTTATTTTGTGTAAAAATTCATCTTCATTACCCTCCAATATCATATACCATTTACAAATTATAACATCTTTTCCCTCACTTCTTTGACTTTTTTTTTTTGGGGGGGGGGGCCAGTCCTGGGCCTTGGACTCAGGGCCTGGGCACCGTCCCTGGCTTCTTCCCGCTCAAGGCTAGCACTCTGCCACTTGAGCCACAGCGCCGCTTCTGGCCGTTTTCTGTATATGTGGTGCTGGGGAATCGAACCTAGGGCCTCGTGTATCCGAGGCAGGCACTCTTGCCACTAGGCTATATCCCCAGCCCTCCCTCACTTCTTTGAAATGGCACATCTACCATATAATTAATTCATATAAGTAATTGAGTGTCTTCAGTAGACAAAATAAAATGTAAAAATAATGGAAAGAAAACAAAAACAATTAAAAACTTACTAGAAACCATAGTAAAACACAGCACAGGGGTCTGTTTCCTACATTCGAATGTGATTTAAACCATTTCGAAAGTCTGCTTTGTGAGGTCATCTTTTCCTTACTAAGCCATAAACTATCACAATTGTCTATATCGTACATGTAATTTTTTTTCTCTCTCGCAAGCGCACACACACACACACACACACACACACACACACCTATTGAAGGTGGGCTTCCTTGGTCATTTCCTTTTTCTGAACTGTATTTCCTCCAAGTTTGGGATTTCACCCCACCACTTTCTTGCGTCCTAGATTATCTTCCTAACCACATCAAATGTAGCCTCTCCTTTTCTTCCATTTCTAGGGCCCCATTCTTGTCCCTTTATAAATCATGTCAAGCCTTGATTATCAGCATAAACTTCACTCTTGATCCCAAGAGCTCAGAAAGATTATTGAAAGTCTCTAAGGAAAGTTGCAACCTAGGTTGTGTTTTCAAAGGAACAATATAAGTCGTTATATTGGGGTGTGGATTAGGTGACATCTTGGAAATGAGGAGAGAAGTTATGACCTTCGAAGTTATCTGAGTAAGAAATGGCTGTGATTTGGCCTATGGTGGTAGCACAGAAAGAAGTGAGAAGTAATTCAATTCAGGAGAGAGCGAAAAATAAAAATAAAAAGCAAGCCAGGTGCTAATGGCTCAAGCCTGTCATTCTTGCTACTCAGGAGGCTGAGATCTGAGGATCACAGTTCAAATCCAGATCAGGGAGACAAATCCGAGAGATTATTTCCAACTAACCACCAAAATGCTGGAAGTGGAGCTCAAGTGGTAGAGCACTAGCTTTGAGTGAAAGAGCTAAGGGACATATTCTGGACCCTGAGTTCCCAGTATGGGGGGAGGAAAGAGAAGGGAGACAGAAACAGAGACACAGAGAGACAGAGAGGCAGACACAGAGAGACAAGCACACAGAGATCAGTTAATCATGTTCAATGCTGCCCAGAAGTCAAGAAACGCAAAAGCTAAAAAATTAAACTGCCTAGGGATCTTGACAATTGGGTAGTGATCTCTAGTGACCTTGGGAGGAATATTATCAACCGTGTTGAATGCTTCCCAGAAGTCAAGAAAAGCAAAGGCTAAAAAACATAAAAGAATTTTGACAATTGAGTAGTGATTTCTAGCGACCTTGGAAAAAATATTATCAGTGCAAACATTTGTGATTTCAACAGCTAAGGACTTACCCAGATATTCATTCCTCTCTTCCTCCTTAGTAAGACAGCATCCAATTTTTAGATAAATACAACCAAGGGTTGTATTCTTCTTCAATAAAAGACTTAAGGAGTCAAATCAAATTCTAGAATGGTGGATCAGTAAAGCAAAACCCTGGATCCCCAATGAGCTTGTGGAGCTACCATGGACTACTTACCTCTGGCTTTACTTTAGTGAGGTAAATACCTGTATGTCTTATGTAAACCATTGTTATGAAGTTTACCCCATGAGGCAGTTTCCTAATTGTGCTGAGTTGAGATATGGATGGCAGTTAAGGTATTCATGATGAGTAGTTTCAAACAAATGCTTCATCCTGGTTTCAAGGCTCTCCACAAATCCAGTTCTATTTTCTAGCTGGTGTGTGTGTGTGTGTGTGTGCGTGTGTGTGTGTGTGTGTGCGCGCGTGCGCGCGCATGCTGATCCTTGGGCTTGAACTCAGGGCCTGGACATGTTCCTGAGCATTTTTACTCAAAGCTAGCCCTCTATTTCTTGAGCCATAATTCCACCTCCCAATATTTGGGGGGTGCATAATTAGAAATAAGAGACAGGCTTTCCTGAACAGGCTGGCTTCAAACTACGATCCTCAGATTTCAACCTCCTAAGTAACTAGGATTACAGGCATGAGCCATTGGCGCCTAGCCTCCAGCTGCTTTTCTGAGAACTATGCATGGCTGTCTGCATCCTCCCTAAACAGGACATTTCTCCATTACCAAATGTGCCCTGCCTCTTTATTACCAGATGTGCCCATGGGGTTTCTTCTGCATTCAACACTCTCTGTTACCTCTACCCCTCTGTTATGTCTACCTCTGTTACAGTTACCAACGTCTTAAGTTCCACATTGTTATTCTCAATTGTGGCCTTTAGGATCCTGATGTAACAGAATCAGGTCTTGGAAAATACTATTGGATTCAAAAGCGTGAGGGAAAAATTTCAATCCAAGTCCATGGTAGAGTCAATTCCTAAAGATTTTCTAATTGAAAGCTTCCCCAATGCCTTCTTCATTCCAACAAAATACATCCTTTACCTTATGACTTAGAGAGCACAGAACAGAAGGACAAAAGAAAAGACAGTTTTCACTCTTTGACTAAGGAGATTTACTCACAAAACCGTGAAGAACCTAAGTCATTCAGTCTCAAGTCTATTTCCAGTATCTATAGAGCAGTAGAAAAAAATATCTGAAATGGTAAGATTCTATATATCAACTAGGGAGAAAGATGAAAAGCTGAGTTATCACCAAACATCTTCATGGTGGTAAATACATGTGGTCCCAGCACTCAGAGGTTGAGACAGGATAGTGAATTGGAAGGCTACATAGTAGCCTGTCTCAAAAAACAAAAGAGACACACACATAGAAAATTCAGTCAATTGTATGGAATTATAGACTCCTATTTAAATGTTTCTTGATCTATAAAGGAAGATAAGAGAGATGAAAGATTGCTTAGTGAAAAATAATCACAAGAAAACAGAACCCTGATGCCCAAATGGGAAGCCCAGAATATTCCCACCACAAATCCTGCCTTAGCTTCCCAAACTATACATAATCAATATCTCTGAATTTTGATAACCTTGGGAAAGAGTTCCAAAAAATTCCCTTCCCAGCCAGGTGCTGGTGGCTCATACCTGTAATGCTAGTGACTCAGGAGGCTGAGCTCTGAGGATTGCAGTTTGAAACCAGCCTGGGAAGAAAAGTTTGTAAGACGTTTATCTCTAATTAATCTCCAAGAAGCCAGAAGTAGAGCTGTGGCTCAAGTAATAGAGTGCCATCATTGAATGAAAGAACTAAGGAACAGTAACTAGGCCTGAGTTCAAGCTCCACACAAGAAAAAGATTCCCTTCCAAGACTTCCTATCACTTCTTCAGTCACCTAAGCTGCATAGCTCAGCAGATTTAAAATTGGACATCAAGACTTATTTTTTTAATTCCCACAGCCTTTTTACCATCCATAAAGGCCTACAAGCTATAATTCTCATGGGCGTAGATCTACCCCCAGGAGAACCTTTCTGTCCTCTAACATATGGCAGCTCTACTTCTTCCATGTCCAAGTTCCAGGTCCTTTCTCTTGAGCTACTGCTGGAATCCAATTCATTCCCTCTTGTGTATAAGGCAATTCAATTCACTTGTTGCTACAAGCCCCAAGGGCTAGCCATCCAGAATCAAATAACTACATTTCATTAAACAAAAGGCACAGTTTCCCCTAGGTGAGAAAACCTGGTACCCATTTTGGGGCTGATGCTGCTTTTTCTGTCTCCTTGTACAATGAGGCCTGCCTCCATGCAAGCTTGTGAGGCAGGATTAATCCATTCAATAGAAAATAAGGACCAACTACTTATTAAGCATTTCTACAGAGGTGGCTCTTGCTTATAAAGAGCATTTTGTATTTACATTTTGTACATAGCAGCATTAGGGAGTGAGAAAGGTAACCTGCCTAAGGTAAAGCCACTAATGAATATGGCAGGGAGGACTTGAATATAGGTAAGTGCAATGCTGAATGCCAGAGCCTTAACCACCAGACTTCCTCTGACGTTCTAAGTTCCAGAATATTATTTCCAGCTGCTGTGGTTTGGATTTTGCATATCTCCAAAGGATTCATGAAAAAAGATGGAGCCTAATGGAAGGTGATTAAGTCATGGGAGCACCACCCTGGGAAAGGATTAATGTGGTTCTCATGGGACTCTGCTTAGTTTCTGGAAGAGTGACTTGATATTAAGAGTTAAGGCTGGGAATGTGACTTAGTGGTAGAGTTCTCACCTAGCATGCATGATGCCCTCAGTACTACATAAATAGAAAAAGCTGAAGTGGTGCTGTGGCTCAAGTGGTAGAGTGCTAGCCTTGAGCAAAAGAAGCCAGGGACAGTACCCTGACACCGAGTTCAAGCCCCGGGGCTGGCAAATAGAATCAGATATCAAGGGCCTGGGTGCTGTCCCTGAGCTCTTCAGCTCAAGGCTAGTGCTCTACCACTTGAGCCACAGTGCCACTTCTGGTTTCTGGTGGTTAATTGGAGATAAGAGTCTCATGGACTTTCCAGCCCGGGGTGGCTTTAAACCTTGATCCTCAGAGCTCAGCTTCCTGAGTGGCTAGGATTACCGGCATGAGCCACCGGCGGCCGGCTAATGTTTCATTTTTTAGGTTTTAGCAAAGATTTATTTTAGTAAAACAGGATAAAAGTAGGGAGAAATGGAAGAGAGAATCATGCAGAGGGTGGGAAGTAAAGACTCCTATATTATTTCTTGGTTTATAAAATTTAAACCATATCCTACTGACTCTCCAAGATAGCAATGAGAGTTGGCTGTATGCACACTACTTCCTCACTTTTCCCTCCACTCTCCTGCAATGATCAACATCAACATGTATTTGTTATTGGTTTGTTTTGTAACTTGAAAAGATACTCAGAGGACTAGGAATATGGCCTAGAGTGCTTGCCTCGCATACATGAAGCCCTTGGTTCGATTCCTCAGCACCACATATATAGAAAAATCCAGAAGTGGCACTGTGGGTCAAGTAGTAGAGTGTTGGCCTTGAGCATAAAGAAGACAGGGACAGTGCTCAGGCCCTGAGTTCAAGTCCCAGGGCTGGCAAAAAAATGACACTCAGAGCCAAGTGCTGGTGGCTCACTCCTGTAATCTTATCTACTCAGAAGCTTGAGATTTGAGAAGCAAGGTGCTAAGCAAGACTAAGCAGAAAAGCCATGCAACTCTTATCTCAAATTAACCAGCAAAAGCCAGAAGTAGAGCTGTAACTCAAGTGGTAGCACACCAACCCTGAGCAAAAAAGCTAAGGGAGAGTGTGAGGCCCTGAGTTCAAGTTTGATACTGGCACAAAAAGAAAGGAAAGGAAAGGAAAGACATTCAGATCTTTATTTCCTATAGCATCTATTTTCTGATTCTTTCAATTACCCACTTTGTAAAAACAAGGGTTTTAGGGTCATTATCCTCTCTCTGCCTTTTCAAGGTCCCACACTGTCAGTTTCATTTCCTTCTACAGTATCCAAGTTGTTAACATTTACATTCTGTTCTATAGGCACAACCAAGTCTTCCCTACTTTGTCTCTCCTAGTTGACTCTAAAATCTGAGAACCAATAAACAGCATTTACATTATCATAACTATGTAAATATTTTTCAAAATCCACCTGACTAGTGAGCCAGGAATATACTTCCTTCTCTCCAAGTCCAATGTCACAAATCTTTGGCCCTCTCAAAATGAGACTGTTTCTAAAGTCAAGGTCAAATGAACAACTCTCTCTAATGCTCCATCAGCTGCTTGTAATCATATGCTATTTTATTTTGCTTTATATTTGGACTACAACTTTCTTGCGTAATGGTACATACAGAGTTTCTAATAGCTTTCTCTCTTCCCTTGAGTCATATGCTTTTATTATATTCTCTCATTCAACAAATATTTATTGAATATTCATTATGTGCCAGATAGAGTTCTGAGAGTTGAAGATAGGGCAGTGAAGAAGATAAATTGTAAACTTGGCTCTCTGTAGAGCTCATTCTAGCAAGGGAGAGAGAGAAAAAGAATCAGATAAATAAGTAAAAGATATAACAAGTTAAAAATGAGTGAATAGATGCTATGGAGAAAAACAAAGCCGAGTAAAAGGTAAGTGGAAAAGGTCAGTGAAGGTGGGAGGTTTTAAGTAGGTTAGTCAATGAATGACTCAATGAAAAGGTAGCCTGTGAGCAAAAGCTTGGATGAGCTGAGAGAGTTAGCCAAGTGGATACCTGGATTCCTGGGAGATAACATTCCAAGCAAAAAAACATGCCATGCAAAGGCTCCCAGTGAGGACCATGCATGGCATTCCCTCCCCCCCACCCCCCACCTCCTGGCAATCTGAAGAACAGTAAGGCCACAGGTTATGGAGTGATAGAGGAAAGGAATGAATAGGAAATGAGATTGAAGTGGTAATGAGGCTGTCCTGGCTATCCTTTCTCACTTAGGGCCCTGTAAGTCACAGTAAGGTCCACCAGCAAAACAGAAGGGGGAGAATCTGACTTGGGTTTTTGTTGTTGTTGTTGTTGTGCTTGTTTTGTTTTTGTGCCAGTCCTAAGGCTTGAACGTAGGACCTGGGTGTTGTCCTTGAGCCTTTGTGCTCAAGGCTAGTGTACTACCACTTGAGCCACAGCTCTACTTCCTGCTAATTGGAGATTAAGAGTCTCCTGTACTTTCCATGATCCTCAGATCTCAACCTCCTGAGTAGCTAGGATTACAGGCCTTGACTTGACTTTTAAAAGAATGTACAGCCAGCCACTGGTAATCCTAGCTACTCAAGAGACTGAGATCTGAGGACTGAAATTTGAAGCCAGCCCAGTCAGGAAAGTTCTTGAGATCACCAAAAAGCCAGAAGTGGAGCTGTGGCTCAAGTGGTAAAGCACCAGTCATGAGCACCTAGGCCCTGAATTCAAAGCAATGTCTTGAACAACAACAACAGAATGTAGAAATATACCACTGGAAGGCAGGAGAGGAGATACCAAGGGAGGGGGCAATAATGGAATCACTGTGGGGACTGCCACAAATACTGCTTTGAGTTAGCTCCATTATTTCCTAGATTCACTATTCTAGTCATCTACACTTCAGATCTTTTTTGGCTATAGGAAATTAACTTCCAGTGGCTGGGAGTATGGCCTAGTGGCAAGAGTGCTTTCCTCATACACATGAAGCCCTGGGTTCGATTCCCCAGCACCACATATATAGAAAACGGCCAGAAGTGGCGCTGTGGCTCAAGTGGCAGAGTGCTAGCCTTGAGCAAAGAGAAGCCAGGGACAGTGCTCAGGCCCTGAGTTCAAGGCCCAGGACTGGCAAAAAAAAAAATTAACTTCTAATATGGTTTTTCAAGTTTTCTTCATTTGGTGGGGGAGGGTATTCTAGAACTCTTGTTATTTAAATGTCAAACCTGTTCAATGGATCTGTAACTCATATATTTTCTCTTATTATTTTCTGTGCTTAAGTTTTCTTGCCTTACTTTCTGAGAGATTTCCTCAATACCATTTCCTAGTGTTTCGGTTAGTTGTGTTTGCAATTTCAGCTACTTCTTTTCAATTTTTGAGAACTTTTTTTTCCTCCGAGCCTTCCTGTTTAAAGTATCTAGTTCTTTTTTTTTTTTCTTTTTTTTTGTCAGTCCTGGGCCTTGGATTCAGGGCCTGAGCACTGTCCCTGGCTTCTTTTTGCTCAAAGCTAGCACTCTGCCACTTGAGCCACAGTGCCACTTCGGGCCATTTTCTATATATGTGGTGTTGGGGAATTGAACCCAGGGCTTCATGTATACGAGGCAAGCAGTCTTGCCACTGGCCATATTCCCAGCCAGGCATCTAGTTCTTGTTTTATGCTGTCATATCTTCCTGAATAGCATTGAGGATAATTATCATTTTTCCTCCTGAAGTTCTCTTTTGTTTCTCAAACTCCCAGAGTGCTCTGCAGTCTGTTGTTCTATTTGTTTATTTTAGCCTGTTGCTTTCATGCTGCTGGATTACTTAATTTGCCTAAGAGTCCTTGGATATCTATTCATCTTCAAGAGAAAGAGCTTGGGGAGCTGATAGAGTTTGTAAAATGTTCTCCAGGCTTTGTCCTGGGTAAGTGCTAGATCTCTGTAGCATCTATGCGAAAAGAAAGGATAGATTGACAAAGACTCAAGCCACACTAACGACCCCTGTGTGAACCTCCAAGTACTTTCCTTTTTCCCAGACCCACCCCTTAGTCCTCTTCATAAGACCTGTAGGCACTTAGCCCAGAATACTGAAACTCGGCATCTCCCTGATCCCGGGACTCCCGCCTGTCATCTCCATCCAGGTCTCCAAAGGGACAGTGAGCTATGTATCCAAGGCTGGCATGGACCTCACCATCATCCTGCCTCTACCTCCAGTATGCTAGGATCACTAACACATAGCACCATGGCTGGCCACCATACTATTCTCTTTTTCATGATCCATCCAGCCCTCATCTTAGCAGCTATTTACCAAATACCATGTGCCAAGCATTCCAAAAATACAAACTCCTTTTATTTTGTTTTAGTATGTTGGTACTGGGCCTTGAACTTGTGGCTCACTTAGATTATTTTTTGCTCAAGATTGGTGCTCTACCATTGAGCCACACCTCCACTTCTAGCTTTTTGCTGCTTAATTGGAGATAAAAGTCTCATGGACTTTTCTGCTCAGTTGGCTTTGAACCATGATCCTCAGATCTTAGCCTCCTAAGTAGGATTACAGGTATGAGCCACCAGTGTCCAAACTGATTTGGACAAACTCCTTTTATCTCACAATTTTACAAAGGAATTTATATTATTATTCTCATTTTATTGATGAAGAAACTGAGGATATAGTGAGTGTAGTCAACTCAGTCACTATCACAGAATCAGTAACTACCAGCATTGAAAATCACATTCTCTTTTGGGGCTCTGCTTAATTCTACCTTGGTCTCTCTGCTCTGGATGTCATAATTCTGTGTCTGTGGGACCTCTAAAATGTTACGGGATCTTGAGCAAGTCTCTCCCATCTGAAGACAAAAGTCAACACCAGAAAGAACCAACATCAGAGGCTTGTCTCTCCAACTTCTCTTTCATCTCTGCTAACTTTTTAAGATTGTCAGAGCTGAGTGACCTTTTTTGGCCCCAGTTACTGGGCTCTGGTAGATGTTTATAGGAAATAAAAACCCCACCCTGAGCCAACATAGCAAACAGACAGCCCCAGCACTCTGGTATGTTTAGTTTCCATTCATCTTACAGCTGGACGAGGGGAAAAAGGGAGACATGGAACTGGCCCTTCTCCAGGCAAGATGCCAGCCCCGGCTTTAAGACAATCCTGGTTTGTATGGGCCTCAATGCCACATTCACAGCCCTCTCCACACTTCAGGATGGTCCCTCCCTCTCAAGAGAAGGGATACCTGGATGTTTAAAAGAGCAAGGTTTTGAAGATCAGCCTCAGACCTTCTGGACGTGAACAGACCCAGGCCAGAAGTAGCACTATGTCTGAGTGGAAGTGCCTCATCTGTGTCAGTTTTTTGCTGACCTTGCTCCTTGAACTGACATACCAGGGACCCCCTGATCCCTCCTCATCAAGCACAAAGGTCAGTTTGGGGATAAGGGAACAAAGCTCTGGGATATGTAAGAAACTAAACTCCTTGGGGAGGAATATGGGAATATGGGAAGGCTACTGTGCTTCTTCAATCTGAGGCTGAGAAGCAAAGACCAGAGAAAAGAGCCACTGTTTGCTGAGCAAGTGTCAAAAGCTGCACTAAGGGTCCAAGATTTATTATTTAAGTTAGTTCTCATAGGAACCCTGTGCACCAGCCTCTATTATTGTCTCCACACACCCCACCCCTTTGGAAAGGACCAAAGGCTCAGAGGTTAAGACACCGGAGGTATGAGAATCAGTCCCCCTTATCCCAGATTGCTTCCATTTCCCACTACTGTATATAGAGTGAACTAGATAGATATGCATGCTGTGTGAGTATATAAATGGATCAAGACTTTGGAAAAGGTGCCAGGTGTTGGTGGCTTATATCTAAAATCCTAACTACTCAGGAGTCTGAGATCTGAGGCTCAAGATTTGAGGCCAGCCTGGACAGGAAAGTCCACAGGGCTATTATCTCCAATTAATCTCTCTCTCTCTCTCTCTCTCTCTCTCTCTCTCTCTCTCTCTCTCTCTCACACACACACACACACACACACACACACACACACACACCTTCAGAAAAGGTGAGGAAGAAAATCATATACTTGCTGTGTAACTTCACAGTTTCTGAGACTCACAGAACATATTTGTGAAGTGTGAACAATTGATAGCATTTAACTCATGAGTTGATGTGCGAGTTCAACGTGATCATGGATGTCAGATGCTTTACATGCTTGTAGTGCATGATTGCACGGACTAGGTCCAATCCTTTTTACCTGGGACCTGAAAGAAGAAAAAACTGAATGTATCAAGAATGTCTTGCACGGAGTAGGTTCCAGTGAATGTAACTATTCAGCTACATTCTAAAGCCTGGTAAAGTTTCAGATCTTGTCTAAAACAAAATCCATGGATCAGTATCCCCTGGGAACTTATTAGAAAGGTAAGATCTCATAACTGGAGATGTGGCTCAATTGGTTGAGTGCAAGCCTTGAGAGAAAAAGGTAAGTAAGAGTGCAAGGGCCTTAGTTCAAGCTCCAGTACCAACACAAAATGAAAGAAAGGTAAAATCTTAAGCTTCACTCCAGATGGGCTAAGTCAGACTCTTTGCTAGCTACTCAGGAGGCTGAGATCTGAGGGTCAAAGTTCAAATCCAATATGGACAGAAAACTCTATGAGACTCTTATCTACACACAAAATAAAGTAGAGCTGTGGCTTAAGTGGTAGAGCACCATCCTTGAGTAAAGAAGCTGAGTGAGGCAGGGTACCCATGGTTCACAACTGTAATCCTAGCTATTCAAGTGGCTGAGGTCTGAGGATAATAGTTCAAAGCCAGCCCAGGCAGGAAAGTCCATGAGACTCTTTCCTTTTTTAAAAATGTTTAAATTTTTTTTGGTTGTCATGTAGCTTGAACTCGGGGCCTGGGCACTGCACACTGTCCCTGAGCTCTTTTACTCAAGGCTAGTACTCTAACATGGAGCCACAGCACAACTTACAGTACATGGACTTTCCTGCCCAGGCTGGCTTAGAATCTCGATCCTCAGATCTCAGCCCTCTAAGTAGCTAGGATTACAAGTGTATGTCACCTGTGCCTGGCAATCTTTGTAGTGCTTTTTGTTTTCCCTGAGACGCTTATCTCCAATTCTTTTTAAGTGATACGGCTCATGGGCTGGAGTGCTATAGCCTTGAGCACTAAGCATCCAGTCTCTGAATTCAAGCCCCAGGACCAGCACCAAAAAAAAAAAAAAAAGCGAGTAGTAAGAGCCCAGGCCCTGAGTTCAATCCCCACTAATGGAACACACACACACACACACACACACACACACACACACACACACACACACACACAGACCTCTGGACAAGTACTTCAATTTTATATGTATACAAATCTCACAGTATCTTGTTAAAATGTAGATTATGTATTTGGGGCGGGTTCTTTTTGGTGTGTGTGTGTGTGTATGTGTGTGTGTGTGTTGTGTGCACCAATACTGGGCTTAAACTCAGTGCCTGGGTACTGTCCCTTAGATTCTTTTGCTCAAGGCTGGCACTCTACTTATTGATCCATTCTGCCACTTCTGGCTCTTTTGGTGGTTAATTGGCAATAAGAGTCTCACTGAGTTTCTTGTCCAGACTGACTTTGAGTCTCAATCCTCAGATCTCAGCCTCCCAAATGGCTAAGAACAGAGTCATGAACCACCAGCTCACAGCCTAGAGGTCTTTTGAGTCATCCTCTACTGAGTCTTTATGAAATATCAAGGAGGTGCATTACGTGAACAGAAGCTACCATTTTCCCTCTCTGGGTCTCAGTTTCTCCACCTGTACTTGAATGGCACTCTGAAAATCTTAGGTTTTCAAGAACGAGACTCATCTGGGCCAGGAATAGAGTCTAGCTAACTCATTTCCTGTCTTTTCTCAATCAGCTGTTGATGACAAGCTATTCCATCCGTTCCACTGTGGTGTCTCGCTATGCTCATACCTTGGTCACCTCTATCTTGTTCAATCCACACCCTGAGGCCCATGAAGCCATCTTTGACCTGAATCTGCCTCGCCTTGCCTTTATCTCCAATTTCACCATGTAAGTCTGCTCCGCCCCTTCACTCACCCTTCATTCATTTGTGCCTACATTTGGGCAGTCTGTTATTTGTTCTTTCAGAAGAATATAGTGATTAAGATGATTTACTCTGTGATCAGACTTCTTGCATTTGAATCCCAGCTGTGCCAGTTATAGGACTCAGAATGCATTCTTTTCACATCAATAAAATGGGGAAGAAAATTCAAACCCATTTTCAAGGATTAAATGAGTAATATGTGTGAAAATCTATGCTAAAATTAGTATTAGGCACATAATAAGTAGGTACTTTAGAAAATCAAGGAAACAAACAAAAACCAATCATTTCATACATCTGACTATATGGCTACACTGTGCTGGGTATGAGTGAAAGAGGAAGATGGGTTGCACATACTCCCTGTTCCTAAAGTCCAGTCTAATAAGGGAGCTATAAAAAAGGAAGCAGGTGGTTTAAATAAAGTAAGCTAGGAGGAAAGAGAAGAATGGGAATGGTAAGGCCAAACAAGAGGCAGTGGTCACTTCCCTGTCCCTAGTCAGTTAAAGAAAGCCTTGGAGAGAAGACTCTTTAACTGAGGCTGGAAATAGGAAATGCCCACCAACCAGGCATGTGAAGGCAAGGCTGAAGAATCGAGGCACAGATGATCCCTCATGAGAACTGTATGTGTATATGTGTCTCTGAGGTCTTAAGGACAGACAAGGGGTAGGAGAGTGGTCAGAAATGAGATTTGAGAGGCAAGGAACCACTAAGCTGAGGACGGCTTCCAAAGCTAAAGAGAATACTTGGATATTACTGCCCAAGCACATGTGTTTATTAAACTTTATGTTCTATTAAATATGCTACAGGACAAATAGATTAGTGACATTATGAAGCATGGGAAGATAATTGACTAAAGGATAAAGAAAAACTCTGCAGAGTGCTCATTTCTTGACTGGTTTCCAGCCAATTCCCCAGGGGCATGCACACTCACTTTGAAAATAACTGTAGCCAATAATGAGGTGACGTGGCAAGGTTTAGAGCAATGAGTGACAGTAGTGAAGTAGGTGGGATGAAAGGGCCAACCAGGAAGCTAGGATACCAAATAAGGACATAGACACAGAGTCTGTGTAAGGGGTGCTGGAGGCTGGGACAGGACAGTGGGATGTGGGGGAGGAAGGGAGATTTGAGCGACCACTGGAGAGAGAAACAACCTGGCAGTATGAGAGGAGCAAGCAAATAGACAGTGACTGCTTTTTCTCAGCTTGTCAGACCTGGGAGATAACTTGGTAACCTTGGTTGAAATGGAGGGAAGGCTTAGCAGTGGCTCCATTAGCCAATATGACAACACAGTTTGAATTATAAAACAGTGTCTGGCGTTGGGTATAGCCATGCTCAGACCTAAGCAAATTAGTTAGCCTAGCCCAGGCAGATTTCTGCCCTTGCTCAACTGTCTTCACTCTGGTGCATTGGGAGAAGGCCCTTGTGCCATTAACAGCCTACAGCCTGGAGCTATAGCCAATTAGAACTGTATGGACCTGCCGTAAAGAGTGGCTAGGATGGAGGAGGTGATAGTGCAAAGTCAGATTCTGGATATACAGGACAGAAACACTGAAGGAAGTCAAGGAGGACTTCCTGATAGCAAGATTTCCATATGAGTAAGATTTGAAGAGAACAAGATTACTGTATGCAAGAAAACCAAAGACAAAAACAGAAACAAATCACACACACCACAAACAAACAAATAAATAAACAAACAACCCAGGAATGTGATGGATAGGGAGCTAAGAGGTTAAGAGGTTCAGTCACTTGAGGTAAGGGCTGTCACTTGAGGTAAGGGCCAAGTAGTCAGGCAGAATTTGTGGGGTTTTTTTTTGTTTCAATAGAAAACAAACAAACAAAAAAGAAACACCAAAAGAATTTTTTTTAATTAAGCAAAGCAGGCTGGAGGAAATGTTCTTGGGCAGAATCTGTGGAAAGTATGCTGGCTAAAGGCAGCACACACAGAGGCCCCAGTGTGCTGCTGCCAGAGCAGCTCCACCCTGCCCCCCCGCCCCCCAGGAGACCTTGGGGTCCTGCCAGCTTGGCCCACCCCCACACTAGCCCAGCCATAGCAACTCGTTTTCAGCTGCCTTGAAATACTCCTTGCCTAAGTGGTCTCTTCTGCCAGCTAAGGATACTCCCCCCAGTATTCATGGAGGCAGAGGCCTATCCACGCCTCAGTTACCCCATCTGCTAAATGGAGACTGTTATACTTGACATCTATAGAGGTGTGCTAATATTCTCTAGAACATCAACCACTCACTGCTCAGAAGCCAGCTCTGACACCCCTCCTATATTTTGAGACTTGTCCATGACTCTTCATTCATCATGGCAAAAGGTGCTGGGTTCAAGGCCCTTGATCCTCTACTCTTCCCTCCCTGCCCGTGTCGTCATCAACTGCTCTGAGTTTTCCTGTTTGGCTGGGATGCCCACTCAGCAAATAATTACTGAGTGCTTACTGTCGGCCAGGCCCTATTCCAGGCACTAGGGATACAGCAACAAATAAAACAGACAAAATCTCCTTTGTACAATTACTTAAAGATGATTTTTTAAACCAACAATGCTGGGTGCTGGTGACCTGTAATCCTAACTACTCAGGAGGCTGAGATCTGAGGATCGTGGCTCAAAACAGGCCCAGGCAGGAAAGTCAATAAGAATCTTACCTACAATTAACCACCAGAAAACCAGAAGTGACGTTGTAGCTCAAAGTGGCAGAGCACTAGCCTTGAGTAAAGGAGCTCAGGTACAATGCCAAGGCCCCACAATCGACAAAGTTCAAGCCCCACAACCAACAGAGAAAAAAACAGACAAAACAGATAGAAATCTTTGCCCTCAAGATGCTCACAGTCTTTTAGAGAAAGCAAGATATAAAATAAATATGTTAGTTTGTTGATGAGAAATGCTACAAAAATGAAAAGTATAGCAAAGGGAGTGGAAGGTGTTCTCTTAGAGCAATGAAAAAAGAGAGGCTGTGAAGACTTGCAAATATCTGGAGGAAGAAGATTCCAGGCCAAGGGAATCATAGTTGCAAAGGCTCTGAGAAGAGAATGTACTAAACACATTCAAGAAATAGCAAGGGACTCTAATCACAAAGTCCAAGCAATGGAAACAACCTAAATGCACATTCACTAATAAACAGATAAAGAAATGGAATACCATTCAGCCAGTTGTAACAATCTGAATGGACCTGGAGAACATTATGTTAAGTGAAGTAAGACAGGCACAGAACAACTAGCTCATAATCTCATTCCTATGAGCAATAAAAAAAAATTGATCTCATACAATTTGAGAACCCATGTTGTTCTGAGAGTAAGGGGTTAACGTAGAGATAGGGAAAGGTTGACTGATAGGTACTAAGTTTTTTTGCCAGTCCTGGGGCTTGAACTTGGGGCCTGGGCACTGTCCCTGGCTTCTTTTTGCTCAAGGCTAGCACTCTGCCACGTGAGCTACAGCACCACTTCTGGATATGGATATATATATATATATATATATATAGTGCTGATGTTGTGCCAAGTCGCGGGACCACCACCAAGAAGACCACCGAGACTCAGACATTCCGAAATGCAATAGCAAGGCAAGACTTCATTCAAGCGGGGCCGCGGCCCGGGCCTTGTCCTACCCACCGACACAGCGGAGGTTAGGAGGCAGCCCCCAGCTGCGATTACACAGAGCTTATAAAGGCAAAAGACAAAGTTACAGCAATCAGGTGTTTAAGCAAGCAAGATTACGAGTACAAATCTGATTGGCTCAGGGCTCGAGGCATTCTGGGGGCAGTTAGAGTTAAGCATTCCCAGTCGTTAGAGTTCTCGACCGCTGGGCCCTAATAAGCTTGTCCTGGGTTTGCTCACAGGGCCTGCTTATCTCAGCTGTACGTGGTAAAGTGGGGTTCGCGTGGTAAAGTGGGGCCTGACTTCAAAGTCTGGCTCTTCATTTCCCCCCTTCATTCCCCCCTTCTGATAGGTAACTCGAGAACCAATCGTGGTTCTCCTTGCTTAGTTTGATTCTGACTGAGAATCGGTAGGGATAGATTGGTATTGTGCCCGCAATACCATAAAAACTCATAACAAATGGGACAGATAAACATAGTTTTACACCAAAGCCCCAATTCTGACCCTATCTATATTATAGCCAATTTGATTACATACCAACTTTACCATTTGTTACATACTCACTTTAGGGATTGTCTTTCTCACTTTTAACATGCCAAAACCTTTTAATCTAAAGGAAATATTTTTGTTTTCTCTCTAAAGTCTTTCCTTATAAAGTTTTATAATCTGTGTCTTATAAAATTTAACATATCCCCACTCACACCATGTTTTACTTCCTCACACTATCAGTGACTTATTGGAACATATTGTGATAATTTAGTTTTTAAATCCCTTTCTTATCCAGAGGAAACCCTTTCTCTATCCCTTTCTCCAAGGCTTTCTATATTAACCTTCCTCTTTACATTTCCTGGGGCTTCTTTGCTTCTAGAGTTTTAAACTGTCTACATTTTCCGGTTTATCTCAAGGCAATTTACTGTGACTCCACGCACAGGCTGCTCCTAAGAAGCCAGACCAGAGTCAACTATCATAAGCCAACTATTCTATATCTATATTTTATATTCTATATCTATATTCTATATCTATATTCTATATCTATATTCCATATCTATATTCTATATCTATATTCTATATCATGAGCCAACTATTCTAGAGTGGAATTCTCCAGTTTCCAGTTCCTCCAAGTGCCTAAGGTTGGCCAGTGGCATCTGTAAGATTCACCCCCACGAGGGCTCCATGAAGATGCCCAGCAGTTTAAATCTCTGTCCAGTTACCTTGGTACCTGGCACTCCTGATGGCAGTTACCTCCCTCTCTTCTGAGGTCACACCCTAATCCATCTGGAAACATTTAATACTCTTGGACACACCTCCCACCCCAGGTATTGCCTGGAAGTGTGACTCTCCAGCCTGTCATACATGCTTTGAATTTAGCAGCAGGCCAGTCTGCTTGAAAATTTCTTACAATATCCAATTTTCTTAATAGAGCTAGTTAGCAGATCCAAAGCACTTTCCAGCAGAAACCAGCTGCGTATGATAAGAGTCTGATCTGAAGATGTAGATTCTTCCAGATGACTGTTAGACTCTCCTTGATCCCTCACTCAAATGTAATGGGCAGGGGCCGTGGTGTCAGGCAGCAGTGGCTCCCAGTGGTTCCAGTAGAATGTCACACCTTCTGGGTTACCTGCAACTTTCTCCATAGACTGGTTAGAGAAGCTTAACCTAAGTTAACCTAAAGCCTAACTTTAGTCAAATTTCCTAGTATTTACCTGATTCCTTCTTAAGCACACTAGCTTTTGCAGGCTGGCACATTACTGAAAGTCAAGACAGCTTTAGGCAATCAATGGCCCTTGGGTCATTTTCCAGGGCAATAAGTTTAAATCAGATTATTTCCAATAAGGCTAGGATTTTTTTTTAACCAACATAGGCGGCTTAGCCTGTAACCATTTCTCACAGGTGCAGTCTATACTGTTACCTCTGTTTTCCATGCCTCTAGTTTATCCTGCCTCATCTTCCCAAAAACAACTCTGGTCCCTTGGTCCTAAAAGGGGAGGCTGATGGGCAAAGATCATCCATCTTCTATAACTTCTTCAGGCTGACTCAGGGGTGTTGACCTTACCTAGCCAGGAACCTATAACCTTAGTCTACTTTACCAAGGGGCTGCAGGATCAGATGTCCATTAGGAGCTTTACTCCAAACTGGAAATTACATTCAACATTTTAACTTTCAACTATACAGACTTCTTTTTGGGCTACCGCAGTGTAGCCTTTTAACATTCTAGTTTGTAAAAGCTTTTACCTGAATGGCTGGGGAACTGATCTCTGATGACTTAACAGATCTCAGTAAGAACACAATCTCAGGTCTCTTTCCTGAACAAATGTATTAGCTTAAAATTCTCACTGCCAGTCAGGGCTTTGAGTAGATGTGGGGGGTTGGGATTTTAAACTATCCTCTCATTTGACAAACTTACCCTTACTACCCACTATCACAGATGACTGGCAAGTTCCTGCCCAGTAGACAGACATGGGCATTAGAAAGGCATGCTTACGAACTATTCTTCTAGGACTTCCCGGCTTTGATTAACTTTTGAAAGGCCAAACAGGAGTGACTCTAGGATCTGACACCATCTCTGCCATCCAAGCAGTGGCTTACTGCCTCTGGATGCTCCATCACTTTTGTCCCAGGAGTGACTTGTCACTGGACTTGGACTCAGGGCCTGAATGCTGTCCCTCAGCTCTCCAGCTCAAGACTAGCACCCTACCACTTCTGAGCTCCACACCACTCCGTTCCCAGCACTCTGCTGGCTGATTAGAGACAAGTCTCTCAAAGGGACCTTTCTCTGCCCAGGCTGGCTTCGAACCACAGATTTCAGATCAGTGAGTCTTACAAGAGGCCACTGTACTCCAATTAAAGCAACAAGGTGGTCCACACAGAAGTAGTTTTTAAGCATGTTCTTACCTGGAACTTATTAAGGGCCAGTATTAGATCTTGACAAACTTGTAGGAATTACCTGTGCTTCTCTGTGGGCCTGCTGGAAACTGTTACAAAAAACCTATAAAGAAGCTGGAATGGCAATTAAATATTTTGGTAGCCATAATTCTCCTTTTCTCACTTTGCAATAATTACTTAGGACAATTTTACTTCCAAATTTCTTATCTAGAAATGTATTCTTGATTTCCAAAGCCTTTTTAACACTAACACAACACTTTAGCTTTTATTTGCATTGGAAAAACTGAAGCTCACAGGCATTCTGAAACCAGGTGCCGTCCTTTGCCTATGGGTTGCTTGTTTCAAAAGAGCCTCTTTTTTTTTTTTTATTCCCAGTTACTGCATGGCATGAAGACCTTTGAACTCAAATGACAATTTTTCCTTAATGCAAGAATTACAATTAGAAATACTTATCCATTCAGCTTTCCAATATATTAGGGAGAAACATTGACCCATTTTGCCATTTCTTCCTACATACATAGAGTTAATGAGAGTTTACTTCTATCCCCATTAGTTTAAAATATATATCCTTTTAAATCCAAACTTCTGACACTTAGCTCTGACTAAGCATTTTTTAACTATAGTTCCTCTTTAAAACAATGCAATCATCCTTTAAAGCATTTGGTAATGCCCAAACTTGATGATCATTTGAATTTAAACTTAAACTTAGCTTTGCATCATACTGCAGTTTTGAACATGTTCACACTCTGGTTTTGAGCTATCTCCTTAACCTCCCTCTAGTGAGCTAGGATCAAGTCTAGAGGGCTAGATGGAGGTTCCCATGATGGAACGTTACCCATAGCTCTGATCAGATGTTCAGTCCAAAAGGCTACAGAAAACAAAACAATTATAACAATACAAAAGAAGGAAAACACAGGCAAGAACAAGAAAAAGAAAAACTGGAGATTTCTCAAGTTGGCCCGCACAACTTCCTGCAAGGGTGCAGAAGGAGTGGACTCAAGTTGAAAGCGGGGCTCCAGAGGTCCCCCTTCAAGGGTGGGGAGTCTGGGGCATCCCCCAGTCTCCCCAGGATTGCCGAGTAAGCACGTCTGCTTCGACAACCCCTTCAAGAAATAAGCAAAAGGGCTGGAGATATGGCCTAGTGGCAAGAGTGCTTGCCTCGTATACATGAGGCCCTGGGTTCAATTCCCCAGCACCAATATACAGAAAACGGCCAGAAGTGGCGCTGTGGCTCAAGTGGCTGAGTGCTAGCCTTGAGCAAAAAGAAGCCAGGGACAGTGCTCAGGCCCTGAGTCCAAGCCCCAGGACTGGCCAAAAAAAAAAAAAAAAAAAGAAAGAAAGAAAGAAGCAAAAGCAAAACAGACAAACAGATGTATTACAAGACAAATGAACAGCGCTGTTTTCTTACCTTCGGAGTCTGGGGTCTTGGGGGCCTCTGGGGCTATCCCGGACGAGCCCCCATATGTTGTGCCAAGTCACGAGACCACCACCAAGAAGACCACCGAGACTCAGACATTCCGAAATGCAGTAGCAAGGCAAGACTTTATTCAAGCGGGGCCGCGGCCCGGGCCTTGTCCTACCTACGGACACAGCAGAGGTTAGGAGGCAGCCCCCAGCTGCGATTACACAGAGCTTATAAAGGCAAAAGACAAAGTTACAGCAATCAGGTGTTTAAGCAAGCAAGATTACGAGTACAAATCTGATTGGCTCAGGGCTCGAGGCATTCTAGGGGTGGTTAGAGTTAAGCATTCCCAGTCGTTAGAGTTCTCGACCGGCTGGGCCCTAATAAGCTTGTCCTGGGTTTGCTCACAGGGCCTGCTTATCTCAGGTATATGTGGTAAAGTGGGGCCTGACTTCAAAGTCTGGCTCTTCATTTCCCCCCTTCACTGAGGAATCAAACCCAGGGCTTCATGTATGCAAGGCAAGCTCTCTACCACTAGGCCATATTCCCAGCCCCTGTATGGTACATTTTTAAAACCAGAAGAAAGGGGCCAGGTGCTCATGGCTCACACCTGTAATCCTGGCTACTCAGAAGGCTGAGGACTGTGGTGCAAAGCTGGCCTGAGGCAATAAAATCCAGGAGACTCTTATCACCAATTACCCACGAAAAAGCTAGAAATGGAACTGTGACTCAAATGGCAAAGCACTAGGCTTGAGCAAAAAAGCTCAGGGACAGTGCCCAGCCCCTAAGTTCAAGCTCCAGGACCAACATACACCGCCCCCCCCCATACCCACACACAGGATTCTTAAAGTTTTCATCACCAAGAAATTATTAAATATTGGAGGAAATAGCTATGTTTACTCTAATTTAAACATTACATGATATATGTTTGTGTATGTATCAAATCTTGCATACCCATTAGCATGTAAAAATTTTATGAGATTTTGTATGCATTAAATTCAACTTTAGTTTTATTTAAAAAATATATAGCTGGAAGCTGGAGGATAAAAACTTCAAGACCCATCTAGGTTACACAGTGAAACCTTATCTTTAAAAACAAAAATAGGAAGGGTGGAGGCTGTGAGCAAGCAAGTGGAGCCCTACATATACATACATACATACATACATACATACATACATATACATTACAAGGCAGAGGCAATACATCATAGCATAAAGGAAAGGAGAGCAGATTCTCACTGTAGAGCTGAAACCTTTGAAACTAAGAGCCCAAATAAATATTTTCTCTGAAACAAAAATAGGGCTAGGGCTGGGTACTGGTGGCTCACATCTGCAATCCTAGCTACTCAGGAGGTTGAGATCTGAGGATAGAGGTGAGAAACCAGCCCAGGCTTCTGCCATTAACTACCAAAAACACAGAAGTGAAGCTATGACTCAAATGGTAGATTGCCAACCTGGAGTGAAAAAAAGTTTAGGGACAGCACCCTGAGTTTAAGCCCCAACAGGCTACAAAATAAAAAGAAACAATTAATAGATAAAATAAAAATAGAGCTAGGTTGTATTTCAGTGGTATTTACTTGCCTAATGTGGGTGAGGATCTGGGTTCAATCCCCAGGACAAGAAAGAAAGGAAGGAAAGGACAAGAAAGAAAGGAGGGAAAGAGGGAAATAGCATGGAGGCCAGTTTGGCTGGAGCAAGACAGACTAGTAGCGAGAGACAAGATTAAGAACTGAACTGTCAGCCAGATTGTGTAGGTTTACAGTGGGCCTGGTGAGGGGTTTGATTTACACTTTGAGATGAGATGGAAGCCACAGAGAATTTTGAGCAAAGGAAATACATGGCCTGATTCAGGGGTAACGGGATCTTTCTACTGCTTCGAGAAGAGTAAACTATTAGGAGCAAGGGTTTAAAGAGGGAGGCCAGCTAGTAGATTATTGCATTTACCAGGAAAAAAAAATGTTTGTAGTTATTGTGGGAGTGGTGAGAATTGGAAAGATTGTGACTATAGTCTAAAGATAGAGCCAAAACTCCCTGATGGATTGGACATGGAGTGTGAGAGGAAGAAGGGAGTTAAGCATGACTTTAAGATTTTAGCCCAGCATCTATTTCCTGAGATAAGAAAGAGCAAAGAGAAGAGCAGATTTGGGGAAAGGAGACAACAGAAACAAAGTTTGGGATATGTTAAGCTTGAGATGCCCATGGAATATTCTACTGGAGATGTCAAGGAAGCAATTGGATATATGACTCTGTAGTTCAGAGGACAGATCTATCCTAGAGATACAGACTTGGGAGTCAGCAGTGTATAAATAGTATTTAAGGCCTTGGGACTTGATGACATCACCTTAGGAGTGAATGTAGAAAGAACAGAGGAGGAGAGGGGGAGGGGGGATGAAAAGGAAAGGAAAGAAGGTCAAGAACAGAGACCCAGGGTGTTCCAAAGATTTAAAAATCAGAAAGAGAATTTGCTAAGAAAGGAGCCCGAGAAGGCATGACCAGTGAGGATTATTTACCCACATCCTCCTTTTCTCTCAGGCTCAAATCAAAGCTCATGTCCTTTAGGACCCTTTCTTGAAGATTTGGGCAAAAGTGTTTTCCCCCTTCTGTAAACGTGTGTGTGTGTGTGTGTGTGTGTGTGTGTGTGTGTGTGTGTGTGTGTGGCCTTTTTGCTCAAGGCTGGCTCTCCATGTCTGGATTTTTGCTGGCTAACTGGAGGTAGGAGTCTCATAGACTTTTCTGCCCAAGCTTGCTTTGAACTGGGATCCTCAGATCTCAACCTTCTGAATAGCTAGGATTACAGGCATGAGCCACTAAACCCTGGTTGTATTTTTTTCACAACTAATTATATTCCTTAGAGAAATTGTGGAAAATGGAGGTGAACCTTTTTGTCACATGTATCTTTGAGCTCCCCACGAACAAGGCTCCTTCCCAAGTGAGGTCCAGAAAACTGAAGTAATTTACATACCACTGCCACAACTTTTACCATCATATGCATCTGCTTAATACAATTTAAATAGATACACTTGGTTGGCCGTCCTAGGGTTTGAACTCAGGGCCCTCAGTTTTCCTGGCAGGCACCTACCACTTGAGCCACAGTTATGCCCTTTTATGCTTTGATTGTTTTGGTCTTTGATTCTTATGGTCTCACATTGTTGCCTCTTACCTCAGTCCTCCTACTTATGCCCCTCTAGGAGCTGGGACTATAGGTATGTACCACCCAAACAGACATACTTCTTCAAGAATAAAAGTTAGTTTTATCCTAAGCAATAATATGTATTTTTAACACAGGGTCTCACTATGGTAACCCAGACTGGCCTTGAACTTCGTCTCAGCCTCTGGGTGCTGGGATTACAGTTTTGCACCATCACACTCATCCCAATGTCTTATAATTTTAAATAAATTGTATAACAACTATATATAATATTAATAATTAAAATGTTCAGTTATGTCTCATTTTAAAAGATCTGTGGGATTGGAGACATGACTGTTGGTAAAGTGCTAGCTAATGAGCAAAAGCATTGGGTACTAAGTTCAAGTCCTGGTCTCTGACTTAAAATTTTTTTAAGTGACAGATGCTGGTGGCTCACGCCTGTAATCCTAGCTCCTCAGGCAGCTGAGATCTGAGAATTGCAGTTCAAAGCTAGTCAGGTCAGAAAGGTTCATGAGACTCTCATCTCCAGTTAAGTACTGAAAAAGCTGGAAGAGAAGTTGTGCCTCACGTGGTAGAGCACTAGCTCTGAGCAAAAAAGCTCAGGAAAAGTGACCAAGCCCAGAGTTCAAGCCCCAGGACCAGCAAAAAAGAAACAGAAAAAAATAATTTAAAGAGAACGAGATTTTGTGTACTAAATGGCAGAATTCATTCAGCATTTTGAAAAACACAAAACTCTAACACCATATCTTAGGTGGTCTCCATTTTTCCATCTGACAAATAGATACTATTATAATGTTTTCACCCTATTTTCTCTCCCCCTCTTCTTTTCCCCTGATTTTTTGTTCTTGCTCTCCTGATCCCTATTCTATTCCTCCTCCTTCTTTGTAATTTTTTTTCTTTCTATGACTCTAAACATCTTTTTTATCCCTGTCTCACTCTCCTGTCCCTTTTCTTTCCTGATGCATCAGGACCATCAACAATAAAGTCTATGTTGCAGAAATCAAAGAGAAGCACCAGGCCAAGAAAATTTATGAGGAAGCTCATGAGCAAGGAAAGACAGCTGCTCATGTAGGCATCAGGTAAGTTTCCATCACTCTGAAATATTACCAAGTCATCTAAGCTGAGTATCCAGGGGAGATGCATGTTCTCTCTGGGTGTGTAGGCGTGGATCTCTAGTTTTATTAAGTGGGGGACAACAATAAAGTTGCCTTCATAGGCTTCCATGTGATCATGTGAATGTGTGAGAATCAAAGTCTGTAAATAGTAAGTGCTCAATAAATGGAAGTTTGTGTCCCCATTTCCATTTTTAGCCTGATGTGGCTTGTTTAAGCATTGGCATCTTCTGGAAAGGTTATGTTCAAGTGATATTTTGTTTATTCTAAATTGGGTCTTGTTTCCTAACTAAGTTTTATTCACTTGGCAAAAGTGGCTTGTCTTCTTTCAATGTTTCCTCTCAACTTCCAAGAGAATTTTGTTCTGAAGGAAAACTTCAGATTTGGCTATTGCAAACTGAGTTACTGCCACATAAACAAGCTTCAGTCTAACACATGGGGCAAGAGTGGGTGCATAGAGTTATTTGAAGAGGAAGAGGCATTGTGTGTGTTGTTGTTGTTGTTTTTTAAAAAAAAAAAACTGCTTTCATAAATGGAAGCATTAGGCCCTAGTTCTTCTGTTCTAGGTCCAGATTTTCACAAAGAGTTTCCTTGAGAAGGAGCTACCTTTGGGAGAATTTCTCAGTATGGGAAATGAGTGAGGAAAACAGGTTAGGGGTGAATGTCTGCATCACTTGACTGTAGGGTCAGGCCCTTGGTTGAACCAGAGGCTTGGCCTAGTCTTCTGGATTGAAGCAACAGCATATCCTATAGCTCTCCTAACCCTCAGGATATCCAATGCTCTTTCCAACCTTCTCCCAGGGACCGGGAATCAGAGAAATTCCGAATCTCTACTAGTCTGGCAGCTAGGACAGAAGTAATATTTGCCCTATCCTATGAGGAACTGCTCCAGCGACACCAAGGCCAGTACCAGTTGGTGGTGAGCCTGAGGCCTGGTCAATTGGTGACAAGACTGAGTGTAGAGGTCACTGTGTCAGAAAGAACAGGGATCGCCTATGTGCATGTGCCACCGCTGAGGACGAGCTGGCTGCGCACCAACGACCGTGCAAGTATGTGGGCAAAGTGGTCAACCACCTTACTGGCTATCCCTGAATAGGAACTTTGCCCTTTCCACAAGGCATCCCATGCTCTCTGCCAAGTTCCTTCTCACCTTAGAGAGAGGAGAGCATACATGAAGTTAAAGATATTTGGGGTCCAGCATGGGTCTAGTCATTGGCACCAGTATGAGGTTGGCACATTACAAACCAACCAAGGCTTGATATCCCTTGTCACAAAGAGTCAACATTGGGGAAAGGGTTTTTATTTTAATGCAATGAAGTGTTGTATTTTTAAAAAATTAAAGGGAACGGGAATATGGCCTAGTAACAAGAGTGCTTGCGTCATATACATGAAGCCCTAGGTTTGATTCCCCAGCACCACATTCATAAAAAAAAAAAAAAAAAAAGGCCAGAAGTGGCGCTGTGGCTCAAGTGGTAGAGTGCTAGCCTTGAGCAAAAAGAAGCCAGGGACAATGTTCAGGCCTTGAGTCCAAGCCCAGGACTGGCAAAATAAAAAAAAAATTAAGGGTAGAAGGTGCCGGACTGGCAGAAGCCTGCTTTGCCTGGGAATGCCAGGGAGGGCAGCAGAAGATGGGCAGGCTGGGAGTGCATCCTGCCGGCCAAGCCTAGAGCTGGGGTCCGAGGGTGAGGAGGAACACAGGAATGAGGGTCCTTAACCAGCACAGGTGAACCTGAGGCCCAGCCAGGCCCCAGCCCCTCAGAGCCACCCCCAAGGCGCCTCTGAGAGCGGGGGGCCAGCACAGGAGCACACCAGCTTGCCTGGCCACCCACGCAGGGCTCTGCAGCACTGGACGTCCTGGCTGATTTGACCCTGCTGATCAGACAGGCAGTGGGGTGCACACAGTGCAGAGAGACAGACACACACACACACACCGGTTCCCATTTGCACTGAGGTGGCGCCATCCACAAGTCAGCCAGCCCACTGCTCTGCCTCTCTTTCCCCATCCGCAAGATGCAGTTGGGTGGAGGAGAGACCATCTGTGGCCCAGGACAGGAGGAGAACTTGGCAACAGTGCTGCCCAAAGTTATGATGCAGAGCAGTGAAGGCTGCATGCTGGTGTTCAGAGTGAGGGCTGCTGGGCACTGCCAAGATGCATAGATGCGCCTGTGGGCCTCCCATGGCCCTGCTGGGGTTGGATGCCCACACGGACTGCCTGGGAGCCAGGAGGCATGGTCAGTTGTGGGCTGTGCATAGGGAGGCTGGGGTGGGAGGGAGGGATGGCTGGTCCAGGGCCACAGGGCAGCAGCAGGGACTTGGGCCCACAGGCCATGTGAGTGTCGCAGCCTCTGCTCTTAAGCCCTCAGCTAAAAATGGCAGCTCCCTCCCCCCTTCTCCTTAAAGGTTAAAACAGAGGATAGAAGCAATCCTGAGGGGATCAAACCAAACAAAGACTTCTGGAAGGAAGGAAGCCCAGGGAATGTATGTGAGCAGGCGCCCAGGATTATAGGGGCTCCCTCTGCCTCTAAGCTTCCTGACAGCTGTAGCAGGGAGGAGTAGGGAGGAAGAATTCCCAAGTCTCATTTTCTCACTTTTGGGGGGGGGAGGGGGTGGCCCAGAGAGAGACATGTCTAAATGGACACTTGTCTTGGACTAAAATTCCAGAAGCAGTTGCTCTGTGGCCAGCTCAGCAAACATCCGGGACCAGCCAGTCACCAGTGATTTCATGAGCCGCTAAAAGGCTCATTCCCACACGCGATGGGGGAGTGAGAGGCAGAGGGGAGGAAAACACATGCAACTCTGTCCCACAGGGAAACCATGCAGCTCTGCTGTTTCCCACAGTCTGGATGGGGATGGGAGAGACCCAGGCCGTGTGTGTGTGTGTGTGTGTGTGTGTGTGTGTGTGTGTGTGTGTGTGTGCATGCGTGCGCGCGCGCGCCCCTGTCCTCACCCCCAGCACTCTGCCTCTGTGGGAGAAGACCCAGGCTCCTGGTGGACTTGGGGCCTCACTGGCCAGTGGTCTGGAGAGAGGCCAGGTTGGATGGATAGTGGGGCAGGGAGAGCCTGGGAGTGAGGGCCAGACTGCCAGGGCTGGGGTGGAGGGCTGTGTTGGGGGTGTGGGGCAGGTGGGGCAGGTGAGGCAGGGGCCAGAGCAAGAAATTGCAGGCTGCAAGGTTTGGGGCAGAGCAGGAAACTGGGGCAGGTGGGAGGGCCTAGAAGCCAGGGGGAGCTGCAGGTGATGGGAGGGCTCCCCTGCTTCCCTTCCCTCCAAGTTACTACTTTGTTTGCCCCCAACTGTGGCTTTTCTGTGGGGTGAGCCTTCCATTCCAGCCCACACTGACCTTCCCCACCTGTGCAGGTGAGGCTGACACACCCCCATCCACCAGGATTGAGAGAGGAGAGACCTGTGTTCGAGTTACCTTCTCCCCAACAATGCATGAGCAATCTGCGTCCTCCAGCTCGGGCATCATGGCTGACTTCAGAGTCCAGTATGACGTGACCATGGAGAACATCATTGGGGATGTGCAGGTGGGAGCTCAGGGAGTTGGACTGAACTTGGGCCTGGGCAATGTGGTGCACAAAGTTGTTCATCAGAGTCTCCTTAGGAATAGGTGAGGTGTGTGATGGGGGTAGAGGATGTAAAGGCTTCACACACATATGAGCATCTGAAATGGCGAGACATCTGGGATTGTAGAAACTGAAATCGGGTTTGAATGTACTGACCTAAATGCAGGAAGTGATAACCCACTCTGAAACATCCTTAGGCTGGGAGGGGTGTGGCAGAGGCTCTGACATTTCCATGTAGTCTTGTGTTTTTTTATTTACCTGTTTGTTTGTTTGTCTGTTGTGGGGCTTAAATTAAAGGCTTGGACACTGTCACTGAGCACCATATACCCAACACTACCAGTCTACAGCTTTGAGCCACAGTGCTACTTCTGGATTTTTGGTGGTTGTTTGAAGATAAGCATCTCATGGACTTTCCTGCCCATGCTGCCTTTGAAGAGTGATACTCATATCTCAGTCTCCTGCATAGCTTGGATTACAGGCATGAGCCACTAGTCTGGGCCATTTTCTGATTTTTCTCAAAGGCCCTCTGCTTCACTTGAGCCATGTGCCTGAATGCAGAGCTCTTCAGTCATGAACTAGTGAAGATAGTAGGGAGACTCTATGCTTCTTGGGAATAGCTCAGCTCAGCATGGTTCCAGGGCCCCTGGCTAGAAGAGAAAGAGGATGAGGTGGAAGAGGTGAAGTGGGTAGGGCTGATCCTAAGAGGATTGCTCCCACACCTTTTTCTTCCCATTTTCCTGACACAATCTGTCCTCCTGACAGTTCCCAACCACTCAACTCCTTTCTCCACAAGCACCTGAGTTCTAGCCTCACATATGGGCAAGCATGCTCAAAGTAGCAGCTGCCCTGAGTGTGTCTTCTTCCTTCCCCACTGGCCAGCACCTTCCTCTTTTGTAATCCTTGCTCAAGCAAGTGCAATATATGTGGCAGAGAATGAGAGGGTATAAGAGAAGGAAGATTTCCTAAAAGACTTGGCCTTTGGAAGAAATGAGTAGGACTTGTTCACTCTGTGAAGGGAAAAGCATGTCAAGATAAGGAACAGCATATGCAGAGACACAAAGATGTAGCAGAGCCTACCTCTAGGAAGAAGTGAGTGGAACTCCCATCTCCTATGAGCAGTTGGGGGTACCTTGCCAGCAGGTGGCAGCATTTGGTGCTCTGCCAAGTAGGTGTGTTTCATTCATGGAGGCAGAATCAGGGGCTTCCTTCTGTCCCTTCCCTTTTCCGCAATTGCCTGAAGGAGAAACATCCTAATCAAGGAAGGATGAGCAGAAAAACACACCCAACACCCCCCATTCCCTGTGAGCTCTGATTCAACTGCCACCCACCTGGAGCCCTGCAATCCTGTCCCACTGCTTGTGTGGCAAAGAGCCTTACCTGTCAAATGCCCTACCTCCCTCTGCTCCTTCACACAGTATTCTGTCTCTGTCGTGTACAGGGCTGCATGATGTGGGGGACACTGAAGGAAATCCCACCTAGGTGCCACTTCTTGCCTCTTGGTGAAGGGCAGGGTGGGGGTGACACTGACTGGAGGTAGTGACATGCCCATTGTATCACGAGACAAGGTGGGATGGAAACCAAAATAAGGGGAAAAGAGGATCAGGGAATGTTCCATGGCTGTCCAGGGACTTCAAAAGTACAGAGAAATGGCCCTTATGGAAGAAGGACACTGAGGGCAAGGAAGGCCTCAGAGCCAAGGTGGCTGCTCAATGACAGGGAAGGGATTGAATCTTTTCAGGCCTATGCCGGGCTTCCACAGTGATGGAGAGTGGGGAGCATAGATTTAAGATATAATCCAAGAGGTAAGAGAGAATGAGGGGAAACAGAATTCTGTGGCATCACAAAGTGGCTGGATGGTGTTCTATAGGTGAATAGGGCCTTAGAGGAAATGAAACTGGAATACTGGTGCAGTTGTTATAAGTAGCCGAGAAGGAAGACCTGCACTGAGCCAGGGAAAATGAGGAAATTGAGGGCTGAATCTGAGCAGGGTTTCCTTGGAATGAAGAGCTCAGCACCCCAAGAAGTGTACAGGAGCAAAAAGCAACAGAAGGAGTAGCTGACTTGCAAGGTCACAGGAAAACTAAAGGTGACCTTCAGAACTGGGGACTAGTAGCCTCGGGATGGTGGTGCCTGGCATGACAGTTACATACAATGGATGGAGGCCTGACTCAGAAATAATGCTCCAACCTAGCAAGTGGCTGACTGCAAGGACCTAGGAGGAATGCAAGTGACACTCGGGTAGGGGGAAGAGTGAGCATGGGGACAGTGGTGCTCTGCATGAGAATAACATACAAGAGGGGCACCAGTGGTTCATGCATGTAATCCTAGCTACTCAGGAGGCAGAGATTTGAGGATCCCCATTCAAAGCCAGCCCAGGCAGAAAAGTACTTGTGAGAATCTTATCTCAAATTAACCACTCAAAAAATAGAACTGGAGCTGTGGCTCAAATTGGTATAGGGCTAGCATTGAAGGAAACAGCTTAGGGACAGGGCCTAGGCCCTGAGTTCATGCCCCACAACCAAAAACAAAATAGTAATTTTATAGATAGGTAGGTACATAGATAGATAGATAGATAGATAGATAGATAGATAGATAGATACTGGGTCAGAGTCCTGTCTCCAGCATACCCAGCCAGAATCCAAAAGATGGGGGTCACAGCAGGATGAGGGGGAGGGGAGGAGGCACTTGTGGAGCTGCATGGGAAACCAGACGGAAAGGCTATGGACACAGCACCCTACCCAACTTCAGGGCAGGTTTTACTCCCTTGGGAGGGTCTATGTCCGTTCACGCTCTTCCTGGCTGAATGTGGGTGGGACAGGCACACTGACCAGAGCTGCCCCTCAGGGCTTACATCAGAGGGATGGGCTCCCAGAGGAGTTGGGGGCTGGAGAGCACACGCCAGGGCCAGTGGCAGGGCCTTCCCCAGTCCCTACACACCCAGGTCTGGCAGGCACACAGGCTGCCAACTGTATCCTGCTCATGGCCTGGGCCATGGCAGACTGGGCGGTAGAGGCCTTGGGGAACTGGGATAGAGTGCTAGGACTGGGAGGAAACACAAGCCTCCCATGCACAGGCGAATTACTTCGAAGCCAGGGGAAGCCACCATGTACTTCCAAGTCCTGTTTCCCCCTGATGCAGGAGGAAGCAGCAAACAGCCTGGTGGTCCCAGCTTGCCTAAGGGCAAAGAGGAGGACGAACTGTTTCCCTGAGCAGAAGGAACTGCTGCAGTTCCTCAGGCTGCAGGCACAGGATTCAGGGGAGCCCAGGGCCTCAGCAAGCCCAGACATCACTGGGCTGAGCTGACTCTGGTCCTGAGGGGCCTCCCAGCCCCCTTCCCTTCCCACAGTTGGCCCAGCCCCCAGGCTCTGCAGAGGGAGAGGAGAGGTGGAGGGGGCAAGGGGCCAGTGACCAATCACATGCAGGACAGCCCCAGGCATCTGTACCTGGTGCAACCAATCCCCTCTGTACAGACAGCTCAGTTGGCCTCTGATGCCTCCTCCCCTCCCTGCTCTGCCCAGCAACAGCAGAAAGGAGGTTTGAGGGGGAGAGGGAGGCCCTGCAGACTCCCAGCCCTTGGCAGCAAGGAGCTGGGCCCCAGGCTCATTCTATGGAGGGAGGTTAAAACAATACTTGGAGTTCCTGGAGCCCAGGCAGACGTCCCTGGGGGACCCTCAAGACTGTGCAAGCCCGGCTCTTTCACAGACAGGAACTCATATATTACAGAGATCCTGATCCTTGGAGCCCTGGACCACAAGCCAGTCTTCACTCCACAGCTCTAGGCAAGGCCTGGGGGATGGAGGCTGAGCGTCCAGCAGACACACAGTTCTGCTGTGGGAGACAGACACGAAGCAAACATCCACACACATGGCCATTGAACTAGACAAAGGAAGGCGTCCTGGGAAGCAAAGTGCAGGCTGTTATGGGGGAGAGTCAGAGGGTCTGGTTCCACTGCCTCTCACCCTTCTTCTTGGTTTCTCTTCTGTTTGTCCAGATTTATGGAGGCTATTTCATTCACTACTTTGCCCCCAGGGGGCTCCCACCTGTGGAGAAGAACGTAGTGTTTGTTATTGACGTGAGCGGCTCCATGTTTGGGACCAAGATGAAGCAGGTACCAATGACCCTGGGGGCTTTTCTAAGCCCTGCCATTCCATTCCCAGGCCCAGAAAGCAGAGAACTGCAATCGTGGGACCAGAGACCCTACCTCACCCTGGAACCAGAGACCTCTCTCTCAGCCTCTCACATCTTAGAGTTGGGGTCTCCCTAGGGACCTGGGGCCTTATCTAATGGGAGCCACACTTCCTGGAGCTACAGAATCTGAGGAACATTGGAACACTGGTCCATGGGGCTTGAAGCACTAAGAGCTGCAATCCCACATTTCCAGGGCTCAGTATGTCCCCAGTAGATTGAACCCTCATGACAGAGAGCCCTATGACAGTAGAATCCTGAACCAATGTGACCTTTAGTAATGAAGACTGATTCTTCCAGATACCCTGTCACCTAGGGCTTATGTTAATTATAGTTTTTAATCTAAGGCCTGATATTCTAGGATGCTGAAATTGTAGCATTCAAACTCCTACAGTCCGTGGTCATATATTTTGACCTTGTAACACTTCTATCCCTCACCCTTGAATCATTAGATTACCTGACCCTAATGTCTCAGTCATGGGGTTCTAGAAGCTGCATTTTGATCCATAATGCTCTCAGGCTCCAGAATGATACAGTTCAAGTATTCTGGGATAATAGACCCTTTGAACCTGGAAACTTTTGACCACAGAGCCCTGGAGAGCTAAGGCTACTTAAGCTGTTTTGATGACTCAACCAACATGTGGTCTTCCAGGAAGTGCCTCAAATGAACTTCAGTGCAAAGGGAGGTTCAACCCTTTGCATCTTAGGTGTGTAGGGGTCAGGATTCCTGTTGAAGCCCATCTCACAGGAACAGTAGCTATCTGAGGGCCTGATTCCTAGCCACAGAACTTCAGAATGCTTTCTCTCCCTTAGTCATTAACACTATGTTGGCTTGACTTCTTCATGACTTGTGGAGGCCACAGGTGAGAGAAGTCTAAGACAAACATTAAGGGAATTATCACCAGTAGCCATATTTCCAATAAATACTAAAAATTCTTCAGCAATCAGGTAATTATTTTGTATCAAGTATGTGTATCTATATAAAGTAATGCAACTTTTAGAAACCGAAAAATTTAATGTAAAACAAAATGAGATTTTTATTAACTTTTTAAAATTAAATTCATTTATTTATTTTCAAAGTGATGTACAGAGGGGTTATATTTTCAAAAGTAAGGCAATTAGTACATATTTGTCCATTTTTTATCTCCTCCCTCATTTATCCCCCTGCCTACCCCCTCTTTATTAATTTTGTGACATACTTTTTGAATATAATAATAATGATGCTTTCAGTAAATGAATAAATTCAATTCATGGCAGTGGTGTTTTAAGAGAAGAGAAGGAAAACTAGTGAAGTCTCCTTTTTAATGTACTTGCCTTGTGAAGCAAACTGCACAGTGTTATTTGAAATCAGACTTGGGTATGTTGTAAACCCATATTACAAACTTGATTTGAACCACTAAAATTTTTCTCTTAGTTTGTGGACATGCTGGAACAAGAAAACACGCAGTCATATGAAATGTTCAACTAAAATTAGAGAATGCAGAAAGGGAGTTGAAATAAAAAAAATAAGAGCAACAAGTAGTAACTAATATTACAACTGTTGATCCACCCATATCAGTAATCACTTTGAATGTGACTGGGTTAGATATATGAATTAAAAGACAATTTCAGCACTGATAATAAAAGAAACTCAGGAAGTGGATATGAGGCTTCAAGTAGCAAAGCCCTGTGTTCAAGCTCCATTACTGTAACAATAAATAAATATTATTTTTAAAGTAACAAAACAAACCTCATTCATATGTTGTTTCTATGAAACATATTCATATGTTGTTTCTTTTATATAAAAAATAAGATAGAATAAACATAGAGGTCTACTGAACATTGTACACTGCAAATGCAGATCAAAAGGAAGTGTGGGGAGGTATTTTAGTTTAAGACAAAATAAACTTGGTAGGAAGGAAATTATTAGAGACCACATTCATAATATTTTGACAAAGGGTTCGATTCTCCAAGAATATATAACAAACCTTCATCTGTGTGCACTTAACAATACCAAAATTCATGAGTTAAAAACTGGTAGAATGGAAGGGAGAAATACACAAACACATTGTTTTAGCTGGAGACTTCAACACCCCTCTATCAGTAAATAAGGGCAACAAATAGAAAGTAGTTCTGTTTGATAGGTCCTATAGACAGATAATCAGTGATACATAGTTGACCTACACATTACCATCAATCACCAGGATCAAATTGACACTTTAGAATGCTTCACCTGTCAACAACAAAATATACATTCTTCTTAAGCCCACATGGATCATTTACCATCAGACTGCATTGGGGGCCACAATATAAACCTGTCCAGGTTTTTCATCACTCAGACAAATACTTAAAAGAAACAACTGGGTGCCATTGACTCACATCTGTAATCCTAGCTACTCAGAAGGCTGAGATCTCTGGACCGCAGTTCAAAGCCAGCCGAAGCAGGAAAGTTCGTGAGACTCATCTCCAATTAACCACTAGAAAGCCAGGTGTGGCATTGTGGCTCAAGTGGTAGAGTACTAACCTTGAGCTGAAGAGCTCAGGGACAGTGCCCAGGCCCAGAGTTCTAGCCCCACGACCAACCAAAAGAAAAAATAAACAATTGAGAAATGAGGAAGGATTTATTTTGAGTCACACTTTTACAGGTTTCTGATTATGGTCAGGTGGCTCCACTGTGTTTAGGCCTTTGGTAAATTAGAAATATCACAGAGGAAGAACATAGTGCAGGAAACTTACATACCTCATGGCATGCAGGAAGCAAAGAGAAAATAGAAGGAGCCAAGAACAAGTTGTGCCCTTCACGAGTACACCCCAGTGACCTATTTCCTCCAATGAAGTCCTATTTTCTACAGCTTCACCATCTCTCAATAGTTTACTAAAATATTGTTTTACTAAACTAGTGTGTGCCAGTACTGGGGCCTGAACTCAAGTCCTTGCACACTAGCTTGGCTTTTCTGCTCAAGGTTAGTGCTCTACCACTTGAGCCACAGCTTCACTTCTAGCTTTTGGTGGTTAATTGAAGATAAGCGTTTCATAGACTTTCTGGCCCAGGCTGGCTTTACTGCGATCCTCAGATGTCAGCCTCCTGAGTAGCAAAGAATTACAGGCCTGAGCTACTTGTAACCAACAGTCTACTCCGTTTTGAATCTATCAGTGCATGAAAACACTGTCTAGGTCAGAACCCTACAAGCTAATCTACTCTGGTGGTACCTCACAGGCACACTCAGAGATGTGTGTTACTACTGTAATTGTCTCTCAATCTAATCAGATTAACCATCAATGTACCTTAACAAATATAAAAAAGCATAAATAATGCAAAGTGACTAAGTAGAATTAAACTAGAAATCAGTAATATAAAAATATCTTGGAAATCTTAAAACAATAGGAAATTAAAAATTAAACCACACAGTTCTGAAAATATAATGTATCCCTACTTGATATTTTATCAACATTGTATCTGACTTGTAGACTCCCATGGGCTCCCACTTTTTTACTTCTGTTTTAAGGAAAGACCATTCTCTTAAATCTCAGTCCTCTCAATGAAAATAAGAGTATGGTATGCAGGGCTGGGAATGTGGCCTACTGATAGAGTGCTTGCCTTGTATACATGAAGCCCTGAGTTCGATTCCTCAGCACCACATATACAGAAAAAAAGCCGGAAATGGAGCTGTGGCTCAAGAGGTAGAGTGCTAGCCTTGAGCAAAAAGAAGCCAGGGACAGTGCTCAGGCCCTGAGTCTATGCCCCAGGACTGGCAACAAAAACAAAACAAAAAAAAGAGTATGGTATGCAGCTCCCTATTCCAGGATAGGTTTTTGCTATGGCAAGAAAGACCCAGATCACCTTTGAAGCATTCAGGCATTGCCTACCAATTTAAGGAATAGAGCAAGTAGGTTTCAAATGTCCTGTGGGTCTATGATCTCTGAAATTCATACCTTTCAAAACGACTGAAGTTAAAATACCATGCTTACAATCACTGGATTTAACACCTTTTAAATTTTAGACTCTGGATTTTAATCTCTGGTCTGTTATCTACCAGCTATGTGAATCTGAGCCTCACCACCTTTGTGAGACCCTGTACTATTGCCTATAAAATAAGGATAACATTAGTGCCTTCTTTGTTGTGTTTCTGTAAGGATTAAATGAGCTGATAGATCTGAAGTATTTAGTACAGTGTTTGGAACATAGAAAGTGTTCCATGAATTTTACCTAATACCTGATTCCCTATTATAGGTAGTATCATGGAGAAGGAAGATAGAAAGAAGACATATTTAAGTCCTGTTCTCAGAGGGCTCTATATTTGACTACAGAGTGAAAATATTCCACACGACAGTCAGTAAACAGTCTGGGACAGGAAATATCTAGTTGAGAAGGAAGAGAATAGGAAATTCAAGGAAGATATAAATAGGTAGACAAATAAATGAGAGACGAGAGAGAGATCTATCTATATATCTACCTATATATCTATTTATAGATATCACTATATCTCTCTGTAGATATATGTAGATATAGATCTCTATATAATATATAGACAGTTCTAGATATATATAGACATATAGATATATGATAGATAGATTCATATATAGAAAGATAGATAGATGCTCCACTACCTGAGCCATGACTCTAACCTCATCAAGATATATGTTTTTAAAGTGAAGTGGGATGGCATGCTATGAAAATGGCACAAGATTGAAGTTGTAGAGGTGAAGTGGAATCTTGGTTATCTGAGAACTGGTGAGAATATTTGCCTGGAGGAAACAGAAAGTGAAGATAAAAAGCAAACTAGAGGAGACCCAAAGCATACAAAGTTATTGTGAGGTAGCTATGAAGACCTGGAATCATAAGACTCTCAAACTTTAAGGTCTTGAAATTCTTGAATTCTGGGCCATTGGCTCTGGACCCGTAGAACACTTGCACTCTGTAGCTCTGATAAACATAGACCTGTACAGAAAAGCTTCCCTTTCTCTTTCTTTCTTTTCTGTTTTGAGACATGGTAGCCCAGGCCGACCTCCAACTCATGGTCCTTCTGCTTCAGCCTCCCCAGTGCTGGGATTGCTTACAGGTGGGTGCCACTACACCCAGCTTTAGCGCAACTTTCTATTTGCTTTCAGATTTAAGATTTTATTCATTTGCTTCAGCTTTCAGGATACAGTTGTTACTTTTTGACAATAATGTTATATCTTATAGTCAGGCAAATCTCACAGTCATTCTTGCACACAAAATCACAATGAAATAGGTTACACTTAATTTTTTTTCTCCTAACCTTTTTTTGCTGCCAGTCCTGGGGCTTGGGTGTGTACTTGAGCTTTCTGTGCTCAAGGCTAGTGTTCTTCCACTTGAACCACAATTCTACTTCTGGCTTTTTTGTGGTTTATTAAAGGTGAGTCTCACAGACTTTCTTGCCTTGGGTAGTTTTAAACATTGATCCTCAGATCTCAACCTCCCCAATAGCAAGTGTTACAGACACGAGTCACTGATGCCTGATTGTTTTGTCATTTTTGAGACAGAGTTTCACTGTATAATATAGTTTGGCCTGAACTCCTGGTCCTCTAGCCTCAGCCTCCTGAATGCTGGGATTACAGGCATTTGAAGCCACACCAGTATTCTTCTAACTTTTTATTTTGAAATAATTTCAAACATTCTACTAGAATTTCCTTGATGATTACAATGTTCTCAAATCATGTGTCATCTACTACGGCAGCCACTGGCCCGATGCTATTGAACACTTAAATGTGGCTATTACAAGTGAAGAAGAGTATTTTCAGATTTTTTTAAAACTATTTTACATTTCAATTTAAATAGCTACATGTGGATATTAGCTGCCCTTTTGAATGGTGCAGTTCTAGGCTTTGGACCAAAAAATCCAGGGTATTTGGATTTGATATTTTAGACTCAGAATGATGGTGTTAGTCTTAAAGCCACCAAAAGACCTTAGTTCTGGAGCTCCAGTGGTGCAATCGGTTAGTATGCGGTACTTATAAGGCCTTAGTGCTTTGAATCGAAGGAGCCTTTCAAACTCATAGACCTCAAATCTGGTCTCATTTTCCTTATCTCTTCCATTCTCCAACAGACTAAAAAAGCCATGAATGTGATCCTCAGTGAACTGCGAGCCAATGACTACTTCAACATCATCTCCTTTTCTGACACAGTGAGTGTGTGGAAAACTGGAGGCTCCATCCAGGCCACCACCCAGAATATTCACAGTGCCAAAGACCACCTGAGTCACATGGAAGCAGATGGTTGTAAGTGTTAGTCCTATTTAACTATATGGGCAGGCTGTGAGGAATGGGGAAGTTCCCAGAATCCTTGATTCCCTCAGCCTCCTCACTTCTCACCAGGCCAGAAATGTCACTATTACATATTTTACACAAACATGTTCCTTTACCCTCTGGATTTCCTTCCCAATTCCCTGTCCTTGGGAGAAGAGCATAATTGAGTCTCCATGTATCTTAGAGCACATTTCTCTTTAGGCCTTAGTTTCCTCCTCCTTAAAGCACTTAGCCAGGTACCAGTGGCTCTAGCCTGTAAATCCTAGATACAAAGGAGGCTAACATCTGAGGATCTTGGTAAGATGGGTAAGACAAATCTAAAGAGACTCATATCTCCAATTTACTAGCAAAAAGCTAGAAGTGGAGGTATGGCTTAAGTGGTATTCCAACCTTTACTAGAGAATGGTAAGAATTCAAAGTCCTTAGATCAAGCCCCACTACCGGCACACACATATACCCACTAAAGCCAACACAAAAGAATTTGCTGGAACTTTTCAATTCAATAATCTAGATTGTGTGTATGTGTATGTGTGTTGTTGTTCATCTTAGGGCTTGAACTCAGGACCTAGGTGCTATCCCTGAAACTTTTTCAGCTCAAGGCTAGTTTTCTACCACTTGAACCACAGCCCCATTTCTGGCTTTTTCTGAGTAGTTTATTGGAGATAAGAGTCTCAGGGACTTTCCTGCCCCAAGCTGGCTTTGAACCACAATCCTCAGATCTCAACCTCCTGAGTACATAGTACTATAAGTGTGAGCCACTGGCACCCAGCTTAATAATCTAAATATTTATTTTCAAACATTTGAGCAAGTTGCTGCCATGAATGTAGCATTTGATCAACTTCCTCTCAGCCAATTACTAATGTCACCCCCACCCACCACCTCCTGCCATCTCATCCCTTTCTTCCACTGTGACAAGAAGGTAAGAGTGCTACCCTTTAAGCTGCCAATCTGCCTAGGAATACACACACACACACACACACACACACACACACACACACACACACACACACACACCAGGAAACAATCAAAGGACTGTCATAAGGTTGGGAGTTGTTAAAAGCCAAGGGCATGTGGACCTCACTATCAGATCACGGGAAGCCTGGGTGGGGGTGAAGGAATAGGAAGGATAAGATCCCTGAACAGCCTGAGAAAAAGAGATGTGACTGAGTCTAGGAGGTTGTTGAGGCATCCAATATGTGTGCAATTGGAGGGGGGCAGGGAGAAGTGACCAGAAAAGGTGGTCTCACAATCTGCTGCTCTCCAACTAGGGACTGACATCAATGCAGCTCTGCTGGCCGCTGCTTCAGTACTGAACCATAGTAACCAGGAGCCTGGAAAGGGCCCTAGTGTGGGGAGGATCCCTCTTATCATGTTCCTGACAGATGGAGAGCCCACAGCTGGCGTGACAACCCCCAGTGTGATCCTCTCCAATGTCCGTCAGGCACTGGGACACAGGGTAGCTCTTTTCAGCTTGGCCTTTGGGGATGATGCCGATTTCCCTCTGCTTCGTCGCCTGTCCCTGGAGAATCGAGGAGCAGCCAGACGAATATATGAGGACGCGGATGCAGCTTTGCAGCTAGAGGGCCTCTATGAGGAAATCTCCATGCCTCTGCTGGCAGATGTGCGTCTGGACTACCTAGGTGGTTTGGTGGGGTCTTACCCTTGGGCTCTATTCCCCAACTACTTTGGTGGCTCAGAACTAGTTGTGGCTGGCCAGGTACAGCCAGGTAAACAGGAGCTAGGCATTCACCTAGCAGCTCGTGGCCCCAAAGGTCAGCTGCTTGTGGCCCGTCACAGTGAAGAAGCCACCAACAATAGCCAGAATGCCTTTGGTTGCCCAGGAGAGCCTGCTCTCAATGTGGCCAGCTTCATCCGCCGCCTCTGGGCCTATGTTACCATTGGAGAGCTGCTGGAGGCACGCTTCCAAGCCCGTGACACCACCACTCGCCATCTGCTGGCTGCCAAAGCTCTCAATCTATCCCTTGAATACAACTTTGTCACGCCTCTGACCTCACTGGTCATGGTGCACCTCAAAGAGGCCCAAGAGGATGCCACAAGGCAGCCATCTATCACAGATGGACCAGGTACTGTCACACCCTCATCCAAGAACAGCCATGGTCTAGGAACAGGCCCTGCTCGACCACTTTTGGTGCCCAAGGTCTCCCCCAAATCAAGACCTGTGAAACCAACCTTACCTACCACAGTCTCTATGAAGAAGTCATTGGGTCAGAGCTCTAGTGGTCTATCAACATCAACACACTCAAAGCCCAAAACTCCAGCACTAGATTCTGGCACCTTGGCACCGTCAATTGTCAAGATGAAACCTGTTGCCCTCATGCCTACAAATTCTACTGCTCTGTTGACACAGAAACCTACTGCTCCATCACGGCAGAATCCTGGTATTGTAGCACCCATGAATTCTAAAACACAAATCCCACCTCTGAATCCTGGCATCCCAGTGCAAACCAAAGCTAGTCCTATGAAACAGCATTACAAACCCAGTACTCCATCACAACCTAAACCTGATGTTCTAGCACATCCCCAACCCGAAGTACTCATATCACAGTCCCCCAAACACCCACCACAGCCCAGACCCACCTCCATACTTCAGATCTCCAAACCTTCACCACAAGCCAGACCTAAAGTTCCTGCTCCCAAGATCTCCCAAATTCCACCACACACTAGACCTGGAATCCTCTTACCCAAGTCCCCTAAAATCCCTCCACTTCTTAAGCCTAATACTCCACCTCATCAGACTCCCACAAGTTTATCACTTTCCAAACCTGGAACCCCAATACCCCATACACCCCAAATGCTGCTACCTCCTAGACCTTCCAAACCTAGGCCTCCCCCTCCTCAGAGCCTTAGCACATTCTCAAACACTGTCTCAAGCACCACAGGTTCTATCAGTACCGTGACCATCTCTATTCTTGGAGAACCTCTCCCCACTCCCTTTACCCCCACATTGCCTTCTTTGCTGCCCATTGGAAGGCTCTGGCATCAACAAGACATGCTTCTAGGACCCCAAAGCACCAGGCAAGTACTGAGGCCATCTGTGCCAAGAGTCCCAGTAACAGCCCTACCCCAACAGTTTCAGTCATATGTGGAAAGACAGCCTCCCCAAACCTGCCTATCTTGTTGCCTTCCAGCACTCTCCCTGAAGCCATCAGTCTGCTCCATCTCCCAGAAGAGCTAGAGCTGCTATCTGAATCAGTGATGGAGTCCAAGTTTGTGGAGTCCTTGAACCCACCAGCTTTCTATACCTTCCTCACTCCTGATAAAAATGGTGAGTACCATGGGCAAGGGGTCAAGCCATGGTGAGTTCTGAATGGAGAACACCAGGTGCTGGAAGTCTAGAAGCCATGTGCAGATATGCTTGTGCTTTCTTGTTTGTTTTGGGATTTTGGACTAGTTACTTAACATCTCTGGATCTCAGTAGCTAGGCGCAGAATCAGAGGCCTTGTGAGATAAGACTGAGAAGGCTGGGCTGGGGATATGGCCTAGTGGTAAGAGTGCCTGCCTCGTATACTTGAAGCCCTGGGTTCGATTCCCCAGCACCACATATACAGAAAATGGCCAGAAGTGGCGCTGTGACTCAAGTGGCAGAGTGCTAGCCTTGAGCAAAGAGAAGCCAGGGACAGTGCTCAGGCCCTGAGTCCAAGGCCCAGGACTGGCAAAAAAAAAAAAAAAAAGACTGAGAAGGTTGAACAAAAATAAACTGGTCAGACAAGAGTGTTGCCATTTGCTGTGATGGACACAATACTGATGATTCCCAAGCAGGGGAGGAATTCAGGAGTATAAATTATAGTGTCACTGGGCAAGGAATCTCGGATTGGTTTTTCTGTGCTGTGTGAACAGCGCTGCTTACTGTGAGAGAGATGAAAAATTTGAAAGATGATGGTCATTACCTTTAAATGTTATAAAGTTCATGAAGCAATAACAGTTTTGAATTCTTCCTATAGTGAGTGCTTTTCTACATATTATACTCATAATTTTTGTTTGTTTGTGATATCTTTTTTTCAAATTTTTATTATCAAACTGATGTACAGAGAGGTTACAGTTTCATACATTAGGCATTGGATACATTACTTGTACTGTTTGTTACCTCGTCCCTCATACCCCCCACTCATAATTTTTTACTTAACCACCATAAGAAAACTATTGATTGCATTTATATGTGGGGAAACAAAAACACAAAGAAGTAAAATAACTTCTTCAATGTCCCATGGCTAGTCATTTGAACCCATACAATCTGTTCCCCAAGTAAATATACTTCACCACTCTACTATTCTGTCTTCCTTAAGGAAGAAGTGACATTTTCTGAGTGACCTTATAGAACAGAAACAAGTGAGGGTGTGGACCACCATTGTGTCTTACCCACGAAACTGTTACAGACTCCTCACTAATGTCTCCATTTGGTCTGTCCTGGTGCAAGCTGTTTTCTCCCTACAGCCAAAAGATGTGTGTGTGTGTGTGTGTGTGTGTGTGTGTGTGTGTGTGTGTACACATGTGCTCATGCACCAGTGTCAGGACTTGAACTCAGTGCCTAGACGATGTCCCTTAGCTTTTTCACTCAAAACTACTACTCTACCAGGTGAGCCACACCTCTACTTCTGGCTTTATGCTAGTTAACTGGAGATAAGAGCCTCATGAACTTTCCTGCCAGTGCTGGCCTTGAATTGTGATCCTCAGATCTAAGCCTTCGGAGCAGCTAAGATTTGCAGCCACCAGTACCCAGCTCTAAAAGAGGTCTTTTATAAGCATAAATCACTCAATGTCCCTTCCCTACTTAATCCCCCTCAAGGATATCCCATCACACCTGTTATGAAGTCTAAAGTCCTCTTCATCACCCTTGTAAGTCCCTGCATGAGGTACTCCTATGCCATTCTTTTCTAGTCTTCTTCCATCATTGATTCATTTTCTGAACCCCAGCACCTCTTCTATTCTTCCCATTAGCCCTTCCTTGACATTCACTCAGGGACTTCTTCCAATCTACTTACTCTGCTTGATAATCAATTGCCTTGTCTGCTTTGTCCTGCTTCTTCCTATCACCTTCATCTCCTCCTTTGCCCCTAAAACTCCAGCCTGTGCTTTAGATCAGATCTCCTTACCTACCTTCCCCTGCAGACCACTTTAAGCTTCTATTACTTCTTTAGTATGTCTGCTAGTTTTTGTACAGCATTTATTATCATCGGTAATTATGAATGCCTGACTCCTTCATGGATCTATGAGCTTTACCAAGTGAGAAACTATCTGAATGCTGGTGGTTGACACCTATAATCCTAGCTACTCAGGAAGCTGAGATCTGAGGAATGAAGTTCAGAGCCAGACCAGGCAAAAAATTCTGTGGGACTATTCTCCAATTAACCAGCAAAAAGTGAAAGAAGAGGAACGTGGAGGCTTGGCTAAAGTGGCAAAGCGGAGCACTGGCCCTGAGTGGAAAATAACAAGTGAAAGCATAAGGTCTTGAGTTCAAGCCCCAGTACTGGCACACACCAAAAAAGAGAGACTATGTCTGCATTTTTACCACTATATACTGGTGCTTAAGCAATGCCTGAATGAATGCCTGAATGAGTTGGAGAGACTAAAAGGCTGGGATGAACATAAGTTCCCAGTCCTGGAAAGGGGTAAGTCACTTTGGAAGCCAGTGAGAGCCTTCCTATTCATGTGGAAGGTAGTCCCTTTGGTGGGCACAGGGTATCTTTGCCATAGAGGGTGAACAATTCCACTTAAATTTTTTGTAATTGACAGGAAGTCCACATGGGGGTGGCGATTCTGAGGAGACTCTGAGAGGAGCTGAAGGCAGCATGGAATCACAGGAAAATGTTGTAGAGCTAGCAAAAGGTGAGCAAGAAGTTTCTCTAGCTAAGATCCCCTAAGCCTTCATTTCAATTCAATTAGCATTACCACTGATCCCCAAGTAGAGATGATATACTAGTTTGCATTTGCGGTATAACAAATTACCACACATTTTTAGCAGCCTAAAACAATACTCATTGTCTTCCTTTTTCTATAACTAAGCACTACAATGGATAATTTGTAAACAATAAAGGTTTGTTTATCTCACAGTAATGTGGGAGGGCTAAAGTTCAGGGGCTGTAGCTACTGAGAGCCAAGATGATGGTAGGAACTCTCTGCAAAATCCTAAAACAGTACAGAGAATAACTTGTCAAGACAGCAAACTGGCTAAAGAAAATTAGTTCTTATAACAAAATCACTCTGTGTGTACATGCACATGCATTTGTGTGTATGTGTACATGCACATGCATGTGTGTGTGCATGTGTGTGTGTGTGCGTGTGTGCTAGTTCTTGGGCTTGAAATCAGTGCCTGGATGTGTTTCCTTAACTTTTTCACTCAAGGCTGGTGCTCTACCCTTTAAACCACAGCTCCACTTTTGCCTCTTTGGTGGACAAGTGGATATAAGAATCTTGTGGACTTTCCTACCCTGGCTGATTTTGAACCATGATCCTTAGATCTCAGCTTCCTGAATATCTGGTATTACAGGCATGAACCACTGACGTCTGGCAAAATCACTTTCATGATAACCCTGTAATCCACTAATTAAGATGGCCTTTAAGGAGAGCAAGAAATTGATTCTTGCTAGTTAAAGAAAGGAAACCATTCCAGATGGCAGGAAAAACAGCAACAAAGGATCACTAGCAAGATAAGGCAAGAGCCTGGCATGGTGGCACATGCCAGTAATCCCAACTTTCTGGAAGTTGTGGCCGGAGGATTGAAAGTTCAAATTCAGCCTGGGCTACCTAGTGAGACTCTGTCACAAAAAGCCAAAACCAATCAGTTCAGTTAAGTTGGAACATAAAGGAAAGACTGAAGAAGTGAAGGTATGGTTCAAGTAGTAGAGGGCCAACCTTGAGCAAAAAAGCCAAGCAAGAGCATGAAGCTCTGAGTTCAAGCCCCAGTACTGGCATGAAAAAAAAAGATCGAAAAACAGATGCTAAATTCCAGAAAAGCCTTAAATACTGAGTTTAAGAATTGGACCTTGCCTGGAAGAGGTGACTCAAAGATCCCAGGGTTGCTAGGAATGTATTAGATCAGCCCCTCAACAACAGAAACCCTCTCTTCTTTGCAGGCACATTGCCAAGCATCTTCACCTTCTCATCTTCTGGTAAGCCAGCCATCTCCAGGATCCTCCTGCCTAAGTACAGGGACTGGGCCCTCTCTGTCTCCCTGTCCCTCTGGCCTTCCCCTTCTTTCTCTCCCCTCTCTTCCCTGCCATTCATTCAAAGGAACTTCAAGAGTTACATCTCCTGCCTTACAGTGGATGGAGATCCCCATTTTGTGATCCACATCCCACACTCAGAAGACAAGATATGCTTTACAGTGGATGGGCGTCCGGGAGACCTCCTGCAGCTCATAGAAGACCCAAAGGCAGGTGAGAGCCCCAAAAGCTTCATCCCCACACAACATCAAAGACGGATATATTCATGTAACAACCCCAGATAGGTAGCAATTCAGTAACATGCAGTAACATACAATAGTGCACATAAAAACGGATAAACCTGGGCAAACACCAAGATAAACATCGTAACAGACAGTAAATTCTTTTGGATTCCTCACACACACAGATATGCCAGCATGCACCCAGACACACAGTAACATGCAGCACATGTCAAGACATAGAAAATAACTTGAAAATCAACACACTCAGATGCACAAGCATTGATAGCCCCCCATACGTCCCTATTTCCAGGAATTGAGCATACACAGGTAGCATACATTCTCTGCTGCTCTAGACATGAAACTCACTGGTGCATAGAAATGCCCACCTGCACACATACTGACACTCCAGATGCATGGTAGTACATACAGCTTATACCCTGACATCCATAAACACTCCAATGCACTAAGATATAGAACATCAACATGTCAAGAGACACACATGAACACACCATCAAAAATACATACTCCATCAAAAATACATACTGAGATCTGCCAATTGTAGTTTAAAGCCAACCTGATCAGGAGGGCCTATGAGCCCCTTATCTCCAATAAACTTCAAAAAAGTCAGAAGTGGGGCTGGGGATATGGCCTAGTGGCAAGAGTGCTTGCCTTGTATACATGAGGCCCTGAGTTCAATTCCCCAGCACCACATATACAGAAACTGGCCAGAAGGGGCCCTGTGGCTCAAGTGGCAGAGTGCTAGCCTTGAGCAAAAAGAAGCCAGGGAGAGTGCTCAAGCCCTGAGTCCAAGCCCCAGGACTGGCAAAAAAAAAGTCAGAAGTGAAGGTATGGCTCAACTGGTAGAGCAGTAGTCTTGAGCAAAAAAGCTCAGGGACAGCATACAGTCACTGAGTTTAACAACCCCAGGAGTGGTACCCTCTCAAAATACATACTTCAACATGCCACCTTTTTCACATATGCAAATGCACTAATGTACTTAGAACTGCTTATCTGAATATACCTAAGCCATTCAAAGGCAAACACATACATACCAATAAACACACGAAAGTGAGCACACACACACACACACACATTGTATGTCCTCCTCCTGCTTCCATATTGCTCAGGGAGAATTATGTCAGAAGCATTTTCTCAGAAACCAACCCACCAGTCACAAATCTGTACTGGCTGAACTAAACCCTGAGCCCCAAGACCTCTCATCTCTGTCTATGTTGTGAGTGACCATACGAACGTCCCCAGGGGAAATCCTATGCTCTGGGCCCATACTCTCACCTTCTAGGGTTACATGTAAATGGGAAGCTGCTTGGGGCACCACCAAGACCAGGCCATGAGGACCAGACCCGCACATACTTCCAGATCATCACAGTCACTACAGACAAGCCTGGGGCCTATACCATCACCATCAGCCGCAGTTTCATATCTGTGAGAGGTGAAGGCACCTTGCGCCTGTCCTGGCACCAACCTGCCCTGGTGAAGAAACCCAACTTGGAGCTCCATGTGACTTCTGCTGCCCGTCTCACCCTCCGCCTTGGGCCGTACCTGGAGTTCCTGATTCTCCGGCACCACTACAGACATCCCAGCACCTTGCAACTATCCCACCTGGGGTTCTATGTGGTCAATGGCTCAGGTCTCAGCTCCTTGGCCCGTGGCCTGATGGGTAAGTGCTGCTGAGGCTAAGAGAAGCCAGAGGTCACTAGCCGAACAGAGATCTTTGTCCGTGTGTAAGGGTAAAGGCACCTCCAGCACCTGGCACCCTCAGCTACAAAGAGGAATCAGAACTAGGCTCTGCTCTTAGGAAACTCCTGATCTGGGGAAAATAATGAGCCAGACAGGGATAGTAATCACAGGAAAGGATGTGTGTTAGATAAGAAGCAGCTCAGGAGGCTAGAAGACCTAGGGTGGGGATCTCCTTGAGCCTTGGAGTTCAAGAAAGACTTCCTGGAGGATGAAGAAAGGACTGGACAATGGAGGAGCTAGCACTAGTGACCAGAGATGATTGTCAGAATAAAGGCTTTGAATTTATCCTGAAGACAAAAAGGAATCATGTATTATAAACCTCCTTCTGGATGTTTATCCCTATATGAATTGCAACTGTAGAAATCCAGACTGTGGGTTAAAAAACATTGGCAGAATCTCAGGATATCTGTTTATGTTAAAGTCTGGGGCAGTGATAGTGGATTAAATAGATCTTTTCCCTCCTATGGCCTACTTCCATCTCTTCTTCCCTTCAATCTGCCCTATCTTCTCCAATTCTGGCTCTCCTCATTCCTCTGCTATATCATCTGCCTTGGCCCTCTATTTCTATGCTACACTCCTATCCCATGTGGCTTCTCAATGTTTCCCATGATGCCCACCCAGCCTTTTCCCTCCTCTGGGTCTTTCTTGCCCCTATACCCTCCTGCTTTTCCTTCTGGATTTCCTCCTTAAGGCTCCTCCTTGAGCTCTGGGCAGGGAGTCTGAACACTGCCCTGACTGGCCACTTTATCTTTCTTCTTCAGGGCAATTCCAGCACACAGACATCCGCCTGATGACAGGGCCAAAAGGACCTTACCTGAAGAGGCAACACAGCCCAGATGTGCCTGTGGTTATAGGCAAGAGATTGCTGAAGGACTCACCAAGACTGTTGCCCCGCTGGACTTCCTGCTGGCTGGTGACACGTTCTCATGTAGAACAGTTGCTTGGCCAGCCCTACCTCACCTATGTCCTGTGATAGGTCTGGAACTTCAGAGCCAGGAGGACAGAATTTGGGAGACCCAGGGGTTTGGGCATGTAGTGAGCCAAAGACAAAAAGACCTGGGACCATGGAGGCACACACAGAGAAACATCTGTAAACCTAGAATATCAGAGACTCTTGTCTTCTCAGGGCCTCTCCTATGTCTAGTTTCTACTCCATATTCCACATCATCACTGGAAGAGATATTCTTTTAAAATGGATTGTGTGGCTAGACTTGCTCACAAGTTTCTCTGGCTCCCATGGTGCATTTAAGGCTCCTGGAGGTTACCTAACAAGTCATATTCTGTCCCATCAGAGGGCCTTTGCATGACTTATTCCTTCCACATGACACTTCCTTTGCCCCATATAGGTAAATTTAATTCATAGTTTGAGGCTTACTTATTACCTCCTGTGGGCCTTCCTTGGCTCCTCACCTAGATTGAGTTTGTTCCCCCCCTCTGTGTCTTCTCCAGGCTCACAGCACTCATCATATGATGTGCAAATCATCTACTTACTCAACTACATCCCTAAGACTGTAAGCTATTTCACACAAAGGACCTTTTCTGAATTATCTATGAAGCTCCACTGAGGCTTAGTAAATATTTTTTAAATGAATAAATGAATGAATGAACAAAAATTGCCATAAATAGCAGTAGACACACATATATACATTGGACACAGGACACACAAAGAAAAACAGCAACAAAGACTCACACATAGAAACATAGAGAGAAAGAAATGCAAAGCACAGAAAACTCAAAGAAATATAGTCATAAGAACACAAATAAGGAGACAGAGTCTAAAAGGACAGCATTGAAGACATAAACCCAGAGAAACAGAAACACGCTCTTTTGGCCCTTCTAGGGGTTTGATTGACTGCCTCAGTCACAAAAATGCAAGGAAACAAAAACAAGGTAACTCAGAAACAAACATAGTGAGTAATATAACAACACTGAAACCTCCCTGTACCAGTTGCCCATGCTTTTAATCCTAGCTGCTCAGGAGGCTGAGATCTGAGGATCATGGTTCGAAGGCAGCTCAGGCAGAAAAGTCCATGAGAGTCTTATCTCCAATTAACCACCAAAAGAGCTGGAAGTGGATCTGTGGACTGAGTAGTAGAGTGTTAGCCTTGAATAAAAAGGCTCTGGGACAGCTCTTAGGTCCTGAGTTCAAGTCCTAGAACCTGAATAAAAACAATGGACACTGATAGAAAGAAACATAGAAACAGAGATAGCAACACGTAGAGATCTGGAAACAGGAACAGAAATCAAGACCCCAAAGATATAGGGACACAAAAGCAACCATGGAGACACTGATCAGAACCAGAGTCTAAAATGCCACCCAAGGACAGAAAGGCGTAAACATGGACATTCTGAATTGCAGACATGGGGGAGAGATGATAGAATACAAAGAAACAAGGCCAGAGACCTACAAGGTTGTACAAGCAGGTACTACAAAGATCCAGACTTCATGTCGGAGATTTAGACACATAGGTAAGCACAAAGGAACATATTAAGAGTGTGGCAAATCCAGGTACCAGTGTCTCACATCTATAATCCCAGCTGCTCAGGAGGCTGAGATCTGAGGATCGTGGTTCAAAGCTAGCCTGGTCAGAAAAAAAAAAAACCATGAGACTCTATCTCCAAGAAACTACAAAAAAAAATGCAGAAATAGAGCTGTGGGTGAAGTGGTAAAGTGCTAGCCTTGAGCAAAAAAAGCTCAGGGATAGCACCCAGGACCTGAGTTCAAGCCCCAGGACCAGCATACTCACACAAATTAATGAGGCAAGATCACAAAGACAAGGAGTCCCAGATATCTAAATAGTGACAAACAACATTAAACAGATAGAAATTGGACTAGATAATTCAGACATAAAGATAGACAAGGTGAAACCCAGCTACAGTGGTGATATTGTGACATAGTAGAAGGGAGAGTTATAAGAATTCAAAAGCAGAGACCCTAGAACAAGCAGATAAGAATGTGAACACACAAACAGTCACATGGATAAAAGTTAGATTCTGGACAGAAACACACAAGTGTTTGTAAAGACAGACTTAAGAACAAAGAAATCTAAACACACAAAACATACCCAAATAAGCAGAACAGTGACAAAAGAAAAAACTATCCAGAGAGACAGGGGTATAAGGACACAGAATCAAGATAAATCTTAGACCAGAAACAGTGACACACATTAGAGAACCAAGGCTACAAATCAAGGGATAAGTTTTCACCCCAGGAACATAAAGATAGTTGCTCACAGATTAGAAAGCATGAATCCAGACACTAGACACAAACAGAGAGGCACAGAAGTGATGAGTCAAATCAAAAATGAAACTAGGGACAGAGTGAGATAGAAAGAGAAACAGATGCAGAGTAATACCCAGAGAATAGAGTCCTCACTGTTGTGGGGATCCAGAGAAAAAGACCTAGGACTAAGAGTGACATCAGTAGAAAAATCATTTGGTATATTCACAGTAATATGAAGAAACAATAATACATAGACATTGACAAAATATGAGATAAACTGACTGAAAAGAGGACAGGTACCAAAATAGAGACAGAGACATGGACATGAAGAACAAAGCTGTAGAAATGCATGGGCTCCGTGACTAACCAACACTGAGCAAATGGAATGAAAAATATGCAGACCCCTGAGCAAATGGGCACTATAACAGATGCTTGTAGACCCCTAGACACAAAAATATAGAGAATCAGAAACACATACTGGATTACAAAGTTTCAGAGACACACGAAGACTTGGGGATGCTCAGAGACAGGAACAAGTACAAAATGTAGCACCAAGTTTTATGGGCACTCAGACAAAAGATCTATAGCCAGAAGATCACAGGCAAATACATAGGGACATGTGAAGATTTGGGGACACACAGATACAGTAAGATACAAAAGTTCAAGGACACACAAATATTCATGAGCATGAGATTCAGGGACATGAAAAGAACCACATAAAGGTAAATAGTCAGAAATACACACACAAAAAGCCCACAGTTATATACAGAAAAAGTGACTCTGACTCTCTGTCTCTTTTTCTGTCTCCTCCCCTCAAAACACACACACATACACACGGGCTCACTGAATGACCAGGCACGGAGACACAGAGATCTGTGGACACACAGAGACTGGGAGCATGGACACACTAGAACAGAGAGGCTCAAGGACATTCAAGGACAAGAATACACAGACACTAAAATACACAGATAAAAGACACAGAGTCAAGGATAGAAGTAAAGAATCCAGAGACTTAGACACACCCAGAGATGGGATATACATACAATGAAACACAGAGATGAATACGATTTATGATATAAAGAATGGGACACAAGGACTAGAGGCATGGCTCAAGTGGTAGAGCACTTGCCTACCATATATGAGGGACTGGCTGGGTTCAATCTCCAGTACCACAAAACAAGAAGAATGGAAAACTGAAATTCACAGACTTCCATAAAACCCAAGAGATACCAATACTGGGCTACAATAAGCAATGCAACCACAAACACTACAACACAATAACACTGGGACACATAAACATCTTGGGAAAATAAATTATGTAGACACTGGAGCCAGACCTTGCCATTCACATACTAAGATAGAAAACGTAGGCAGACACTGAAACACACAGACATGCTGGCTGGACAAATACGTAACACACAGACATCATAACAGATGGCACATACTGGGACACTGGCACACAGAGTCATGGTACACAGACACAGGGACACACAGACACAGAGATACACACAGAGGGACTCATACTACCTGGAACACATTTGCTACTGGAACACAACAAACTTCAGCATAGAAACAGAGCATATAAAACCTAAAGGACAGTCAGGCCCTGGTGGCTCATACCTATAATCCTAGCTTTTTAGAAGGCTGAGATATGAGGAGTACACTTGAGTAAAAAAAGTCCATGAGGGGCTGGGGGTATGGCCTAGTGGCGAGAGAGCTTGCCTCGTATACATGAGGCCCTGGGTTCAATTCCCCAGCACCACATATACAGAAAACGGCCAGAAGTGGCGCTGTGGCTCAAGTGGCAGAGTGCTAGCCTTGAGCAAAAAGGAAGCCAGGGACAGTGCTCAGGCCCTGAGTCCAAGGTCCAGGACTGGCAAAAAAAAAAAAAAAGTCCATGAGACCTTACCTCCAATTAATCAACAAAAAGCTAAAAGTGGAGCTGTGACTCCAGTGGTAGAGTACCAGCCTTGAGTAAAAAATTAAGGGAAGGCACATTGGCCCTGAGTGAAGCATTGGCCCTGAGTGAAGTCCCAATACCAGCACACACACACACACACACACATACACACACACACACACACACACACACACACACACACACACACCTCTAGAGGCCAAAAATGCAGCAACATACTAACACTAGAACAAATAAATATTGAGGCACATGGACACAAAGAATAGTGATAAATAGAGATGATGAGTCAAACAAGCAAATACTGGGATACACAAACACAGAGGCTGCTGGAACTGAGATATGTTAAAGCAGGACACATTCTCTGGGGCATACCACCAACAAGGTAGACACTGAAGGCATGGAATTCCATAGAACTATACCATGAAGACATTGTGGCATAGGGATACAGAGGTACAAAGAAATGGCTGAAACAGAGAGACACAGTGGAATGTTGAAAGGAGTGACATGGACCAAGATACACTGCATTTATAAACGTCTTTGTTGAATGGCAACTCGGTTATAAAACTGCTGAAAGACCTGAATGAGCTTTTGCTTGTGCGTACCACCAATTCCCTTTGCCCTTTTCACAAGGGCCCTCTGTATTCTATATTATCCCAATTCAATTTCCTAGACCTGGAACACCCACTACAGTAGTTGTGGACACATATGGTTTTTAAGCACTTGGAATGTGGCTTGTCTGAACTGACATGTACTGAAAGTGAAAGATGCACACTGGTGTTTGCAAACTGAGTACTGAAAGAATAAAATAAAATACTCCAGTGTTTGTAATATTTAAAGTGACATCTTGAATAAGTTGACCTAAATAAAAGATAGTCTTTTGAAAAAAAAATAAAAAATAAAACTTCTGAAAGGACACACACACACACACACACACACACACACACACACACACACACACACATCACACCTGTACTTCCAGCTACTCAGGAGGCTGAGATCTGAGGATCGTGATCCAAAGCCAGCCTGGATAGGAAAATTCTTGAGACATTTATCTCCAAATAAGCACCTGAAAACCAGAGCTGTGGCTCAAAATGGTAGTGCGCTAGACTTGAGCAACAAAGCTCATGACCATCTGTAAGCAATACAAAAAAGTTCAGGGTGATTTAGGCAGAAGCAATTTTCTCAACAGGTATTAGATACTCACAGAGTCTTAAAGGACTGGAGAATCCAAAACAGAGGGAAAATAATTTTTAAAAATGATGCCCCAAAATCTACCTCAAGTTTCCAGGTAGAAATGCTGCTCCTGACACCCTTAGAAACTAGATTTGCAATGACCACGTCATTGAGAGTGAACATTTATATCTCTGGAAGTCAGATATAGAATCGATTGTATACAACTCACTATTTCCCTTAGGCACGAACTCCTGACTCAAAAATTTTAGTCTAATTGATGGGAGCTTAGTCATGTGCCCAGACCTCAATTTCAAAGGGGACTGTGTAAGTAGGTTATTTTTCAGCATTTTCAGCTTCTAGGGTAGCAGGTGGGATTTTTCTCAGAAACCAATGTATTATTAAACACAGAGGATTTGGTATCCAGAAATAGAAAGAAATATCCATTCTATATGCCTGACTACCCAGGACTTCTACAATAGTATCACACACTCTGAAGTTAGTTGCTCCAAAAGCATTTCCCAAGTATGGGAAGCAAGTAAAACTAGAAAAAAATTATGAGTGTTAGGAAAAGGATATCCTCCATTTCTTTCTCCCAGGCTGTTTAGAATGTTTTACCCACCCAGGAGCTCTTTGGAAAATTGTACTGAAGATCTGGAACAAGGTTTAAGACTAGGAAGGCTTCCCGCGGAAGTGTTGCTTTGCTCTGGACCTTGGAAGATAAGTAGACTTCAGAAAGCAAAAGAAGAGGAAGAACATATTGCATTGTAGTCTTCACCCTTAACTTTTTTCTTATCTGATCCCTACCTGGTCACTGGCTATCTAAGAAAAATGTTCATGGTGGAACCGGAAAGCTGTCTAAAGGATAGTAAAACGAATATTGCCAGGGCTCCAAGATCCCAAGAGCCAATCTGGGGCCAACTGTAAACAGACACATAGTACAGTAGGTTAAATGGAACACAGAAGAGGGTCCAGCAATGGTTTCTGCCACTGTCACTTAATGGGTGGGCACACACATCATTTCCTTCACTTCATGTTACCTCTGGACATTCCTTTTCTCAAGTCTCAAACTGCTTTGTGAAACAGAAAAATAGATCTACTTTTCCAAGGTTATAAGGATGAAATACATGTATTTACATGTACATTGACATATTATAGTTCCCAGCTCAAGGTCTAGCATATAAATAATATTTGATGTTATTATTCCTTTCACAAAATTGGAGTTAGGAGGATCCTTAAAGACTATCTACTTCAACAATCTCCTCTTTCACATGAAGTAGCTGAAAGAAGGGTTAAAAGGTCTTTATGTAAGCCCTCACAATAAGTTGTAGCAAAGAAAGAACCAGAAGCCATCCTTGCCAAATCCTTATCCAAGGGTCGTTTTAACTCTGTGTAGCTAATTCATGTGGGGAACAATACACACTGTGGAGGTGAAGTCAGTGGGTCCAATGGGTATTTATCCTATCTTCATTAGTTGGTAGATGTAGTCATCTAACATTTGCCAAAAAAAACTCTGTACTAGGCAAGTTTGAGGACAAGAGAGACCTTAGACCTAACCCCTAATCCTGAAATATTCCATGACCTAAGAAGAGATGGATATAAAAACAACTGGAAATGAATAAAAAGAGATTTCCATCTGTGCCAGGTAATTAAGAAGACTAAAAAGCAGCTTTTGTAGGATATTTGCCTCCCCTCAATATAAACCCCACCAACTTCTCTATAGGCCTGCTACATTCAATTGAATGACAATGATGATTCTTAATATGGATAACTGACATTTCTTCATCCTATGTAAAATGTGACCAAAATAATTCTGAGAAATTTCCAGCTACAACTGAATGAGAAGATCAGCAAATCTTCCCACAAAAGGCACTATAAAGCTGAGAAAATGTGATTTAAAAAAACAATTTTCAGACTAATGCCATATAATACTTTGAGAAGTATGTAAGCCAGGCATTGGTGGCTCACATCTGTAATCCTAGCTAGTTAGTAGGCTGAGATCTGAAGATCATCGTTCAAAGCCAGCCAGGGCAGGAAAGTCTGTGAGACTTGTAGATAAGTATCTACAATTAACCACCTAAAAGCTGGAAATGGCACTGTGGCTCAAGTGATAGGGCATAAGACTTGAGCACAAAAGCTCAGGGACAGAACCCAAGCCCAGAATTCAAGCCCCTGACCAGCACACACACACACACACACACACACACACACACACACACACACACACACGAAATGTATATGCTATTTTAACTACTGAACTTGGACTAAGAAAGTAGGAAATCTATGGCATTCCGGCTTTAGATTTCTCCCCTACCCTTTAGCTAGAAAAGGTAGAATTCTGCTTGAGTGGGACAGGCCATAAGCACTGACCATTTATCTACCACTGTATAAGGGATCTCACTCAATTGGGAGCAGAATATAATGCCTATGTTCAGTACTGCCAGTAAAAGAGACTATTTAACAGAGCCTAAAAAGTCACTACCTTTTTTTTCCCTGACAGTCCTGGGACTTGAACTCTGGGCCTGGGTGCTCTCCCTAAGCTTCTTTTAGTCAAGGCTAGCACTCTATCACTTGAGTGACAATGCCACTTCTGGCTTTTTTCTGAGTAGTTTATTGGAGATAAGAGCCTGAGAGACTTTCCTGCCTGGGCTGGTTTTGAAATGCAATCCTCAGATCTTAGTCTCTTGAATAGCTAGGATTACAGGTGTGAGCCAGAGACACCAAGCTATCAGACTCTGCTATCTTTAGGTTATAGTCATGGTTGGGACAAACATATCCCTGGGTAGAGCCTGAGAGGCCACAAACCACTTGACTAACTCTGAGATTGTGCCCATAATACACCTTGGGGGCTTAAAAGAGAAGTAAAGCCTATAATAGATTTTGAAAAAATTTAAACTTTGGATTCATGCTCCTACATATACATAGATTCAAGGTGGGAGAGAAAGACTTACTGGCTCAATGTAACTGAGCACAACTTCTCTCAAAACACTGGCTTACTAATAACCTATGCAGAAACAAGAGTAATTGCTAGGAAGCCAATATTTTATTTTAAAAGATTTTTAAAAAGAAAACTCAATACAGACATCAGTGGTTTTGTGCCATGAAAGAGGAGAAGGGGAGTTACTGAACAAAGAAACAAATTTGAAACAGTAAAAAATAACACTCTGCAGGGAGAAAAAAAGTTGTCATACTTCAGAATTGTTATAAAATACTTTGCCAAAGAACCAAATGGATACTCAAGTTGAAGAGCTTAATAACTATAAAGGAAACTTCACTAGAAGGATTCAACAAGATGTGCAAATTAAATAATCAGTAACTCCAAGGATAGGTGTGAACAAAACTACAATTTGAGGGTAAACATATGCAGCAGTGGTATTAGACACTATGTTATAAATGAACTATACAACTTGTGAGTAGGAACAGGAGAGAAAAACTGGGAGACAAGAGGACGAGGGACACTATCAAAAAGAAATGTATTCTTTATCTGACTTATGTGACAGTAACTGCTCTGTATATCACCTTTGTAATAACAATAAAAATTAAATTAAAAACTATCATTTGAGCTCTTTGGTCTCGGCCGCCGACATGCCATCCAGACTGAGGAAGACCTGGAAACTTAGGGGGCATGTGAGCCATGGCCATGGCCGCATCGGCAAGCACCAGAAGCACCCAGGAGGACACGGTAACGCTGGTGGCATGCATCACCACAGGATCAACTTTGACAAATATCACCCAGGTTACTTTGGGAAAGTTGGTATGCGGCATTACCACTTAAAGAGGAACCAGAGCTTTTGTCCAACTGTTAACCTTGATAAATTGTGGACATTGGTCAGCGAGCAGACACGGGTGAATGCTGCCAAAAACAAGACTGGAGTTGCTCCCATCACTGATGTGGTTCGATCGGGCTACTACAAAGTTCTGGGGAAAGGAAAGCTACCCAAGCAGCCTGTCATCGTGAAAGCCAAATTCTTCAGCAGAAGAGCTGAGGAGAAGATTAAGGGTGTTGGGGGCGCCTGTGTCTTGGTGGCTTGAAGCTACACAGAGGAGGCTCATTAAATGCTTACATTCTTTCAAAAAAAAAAAAACAACTATCATTTGAGGAACAAAGTAAAAAGATTGAAGGCAAATGAACAAACCCTCAGAAATATATGGTTCTACATCAATCATTCAAAGAAAAGATGCATAATAGATGAGTTCCAGAAGGAAGTGGCAAAAGGTGGCAAAAAATACTTTGAGAAAAAAAAAAGAAAACAACCCAAATGTATCTAAAAATTATGTACAGATTCAAGAAGCTCAAGAAATTCTAAGCAGGATGAATGTAGAGAATCACAAATTACTGCAAAACTGAAGGTCAAAAACAAAGAGTAAGTTGTAAAAGCAGGAAGAAAACATACACAGGAGTCAGTATTAACAATTATCTTCTTATTAGAAACAATGTAAAGGCCAGAAGAATGATTTATTCAAAGTGCAGAGATTTTAAAAATACAATTAAATCAAAAATAGTCAAATAAAAACACTCCCAGATAACCAAGTGCTGGAAGAATTTGTGACTAGATAATAATGTACCTTGCCAGAAATATTAAACAAGTGCTTTAAGCTGAAAGGACTGACCCCGATATAACTCAAATCCATGAGAATTAACTGATATATATGTAGACAATTCTATAGGACTCTAAAATATTAGTTTGCTTGTTTCATCTATTAAGTTATATTATCTTTTCTAGGCCAGTCTTGAGGCTGGAACTCTGGATCTAGGCCCTGTACCTGAGCTCATTTTGCTCAAGGCTAGCACTCTACCAGTTGAGCCACAGTGCCACTTCCAGCTTTTTCTGTGATTTAATTAGAGATAAGAGTCTCACAGGGGGCTGGGGATATGGCCTAGTGGCAAGAGTGCCTGCCTCATATACATGAGGCCCTGGGTTCGATTCCCCAGCACCACATATACAGAAAATGGCCAGAAGTGGCGCTGTGGCTCAAGTGGCAGAGTGCTAGCCTTGAGCAAAAAAAGAAGCCAGGGACGGTGCTCAGGCCCTGAGTCCAAGCCCCAGGACTGGCCAAAAAAAAAAAAAAAAGAGTCTCACAGACTTTCCTGTCCAGGCTGACTTTGAACCGTGATCCTCAGATCTCAGCCACCTGAGTAGCTAGCAATACAGGTGTGAGTCACTAGCACCCGGCTTATTAACTTCTTTTAAATTCTTACAATTGACTAAATAAATAGCTATGATACTGTATTGTTGGGTTCATAGCATAAATAAATGTGATAAATATGAAAATAGTATAAAAAAGAAAGCAATACAAAAGTGAGATAGACAGACAGACAGAATAGTATGGTTTGTTATTGTTTATTTTGTCAGTTGTAGAACTTGAACTCTGGTCCTGGGTGCTGTCCCTGAGCTTTATTTAGCCTTGAGCAAAAAGAAGCCAGGGACAGTGCTCAGCCCTGAGTTCAAGCCCCAGGACTGGCAAAAAAAAGTTACATGCAAAATGATTATATCCTCATAAAACCTAGTAACTAAAAGCAGCTAGATGCAAAATGATTATTTATCCTATTGTGCATTTTATATTAACTGTCAAGATAGGAAAATTTATCGAGATGGAAAATGGATCTATTATTGACTTGAGGTTGGAGTTAAGATTAATTGTAAATAAGCATGCAGAAGGGAATTTTTGGAGGGAATAAAAATGTTCTAGAACTAAATTGCAGTAATAGTTATATACCTCCTGTGAATTTATTAGATTTTTTTTACTGAATATTGGTAAAATGCATTTTGTGACATGTAAATTATACCCAGTATAATAGTTTTTAAAGTTATTCTGAGGGCTGGGGATATAGCCTAGTGGCAAGAGTGCCTGCCTCGGATACACGAGGCCCTAGGTTCGATTCCCCAGCACCACATATACAGAAAACGGCCAGAAGCGGCGCTGTGGCTCAAGTGGTAGAGTGCTAGCCTTGAGCGGGAAGAAGCCAAGGACAGTGCTCAGGCCCTGAGTCCAAGGCCCAGGACTGGCCAAAAAAAAAAAAAAAAAGTAAAGTTATTCTGAGGTGGACACCTGTGGCTCATGCTTGTGACCCTAGCCACTCAGGAGGCTGGGGCCTGGATCACAGCTCAAAGCTATTCCAGGCAGAAAAGTCTGTGAATAACTAGCAAATCAAGTAGTTAATAATCAAAATAACTTTAAAAAGCAGGGCTAGCAGGACACCAGTGGCTCACATTTGTGATCTTAGTTATTCAGGAGGCTGAGATCTGAGCATCATGAGTGGAAGCCAACTCAAGTGAGAAAGTCCATGAGACTCTTATCTCCAATTAACCATCCCCCCCCCCCCCAAATAAGTAAACCTGTGACTCAAGTGGTAGAGTGCGAGCCTTGAGCAAAATAGCTCAGGGACAGTACCCAGACCCCGAGTTCAAGCCCCAGGACTGGCATCAAAAATAGCAGGGCTGGGGCTGGGGATATGGCCTAGTGGCAAGAGTGCCTGCTTCATATACATGAGGCCCTGGGTTCGATTCCCCAGCACCACATATACAGAAAATGGCCAGAAGTGGCGCTGTGACTCAAGTGGCAGAGTGCTAGCCTTGAGCAAAAAGAAGCCAGGGACAGTGCTCAGGCCTTGAGTCCAAGCCCCAGGACTGGCCAAAAAAAAAAAAAAAAAAAAAAAAATAGCAGGGCTGGAGGTATGGCTTGAGTAGTGGAATGCCAGCATGAACAAGCAGGCTGAATAAGCGCAAGCTCTAAGTACTTTCAAGAGGGGATTTTTTTAAAGCTATCCTGATAATATTTAGATGACTTTTCAAACTGGTAACATCACACAGATGAGCAAATGTAATAGATTTGTTGTTCAAGGAAATGCAGGTACCCTCTGCATTTTCCAACTAGATTATTGCTCATAAACTACATTGTTCTCTCAGTCTCAAAGGAGTGGGAGTTTCCCCGGTGCCCAAGCAAAGGAAGGACATCTTAGGCAAAGGAAACAGCATGAATGAAGGCATGTAGGCTTTTAAAAGTCTGGGCGTTCTGGAATTGTACTTAGTTCGGTATCTGATTTAGAAGATTCAAGTTGGGGAGTGGGGAGAGAAACCAGACTGCTTGTACCCACAGTTCCTGGAGATCTTTAAACATTAGACTGCAGAACTATCCTAGTCTATCCTAGGAGAGTCTATCGTAGGAGGCAACAGAGAAACCTTGATAATTTTAGGCAAAAGATGAACATGACCAAATGCGCACATTAGGAAGAGCTCTCTGGAGACTCTGGTAGAAGACATCCATGTCCACTGGTATAGGAGCTGCTATTGTGTTCTAGTCATTGTGCTAGCTATCCACTGGCCATAAAATAGTAAACTAAGCAAAATAAAAGGTCTTGTTTTCATGGAATTAGCAGGAGGAAGTACAAATAATCACATAAGAAAAGTAACATTAATTTCAGAACGCAATGGATGTGAAAATAGGAGAAAGTATCTGGTGGAGTATCTATGGATAAGGAAATCCAGGAGAGCCTCCCTGAGTAGTAGACTTTTCAGCTTGAGATGAACAGAAAATTATAGATCAAGCCATGGCAGATCTGGGGACAGGAAATTCTCAGCAAGAGGGAAAAGCTAAAGTAAAACTTGAAGTGAGAGACAATTAGGGCTGTGACAAGTTTGATCTGTTGTAAAAGTTAACGCTCTTCAGGCCTGAAGACCAATGGAACAGAATTGAAGACCCAGAATTGAACCCACAGATCTACGCCTACTTAATCTTTGATAAAGGAGCTAAAACAATAGTATGGAAGAAAGATAGCCTCTTTAACAAGTGGTGCTGGCAAAACTGGCTCAACACATGCAACAAACTAAAACTAGATCCTTATATATCACCCTGCACCAAAATAAATTCCAAATGGATTAAAGACCTTGAAATCAAAACAGGCACCCTGAAAACACTAAAGGAAGGAGTAGGAGAAACACTTGGGCTCCTTGGCACAGGACAGAACTTCCTTAACAAAGACCCTGAAAGGCTACAAATCAAAGAAAGGTTGGACAAATGGGACTGCATCAAACTGCAGAGCTTCTGCACGGCAAAGGACATAGCTCTCAAGATAAACAGAAAGCCCACAGACTGGGAGAAGATCTTTACCGGACATTCAACAGACAAAGGCCTCATCTCTAAAATATATGCAGAACTAAAAAAATTACCTTCTTCCAAAACAAAACCACAAAGAACCAATAGCCCCCTCATCAAGTGGGCTAAAGACTTACAAAGAAACTTCTCTGATGAGGAAATGAGAATGGCCAATAGACATATGAAAAAATGCTCTACATCACTGGCCATAAAGGAAATGCAAATCAAAACAACATTGAGATTCCATCTCACCCCAGCAAGAATGTCATATATCAAGAAAACTAATAATAACAATTGTTGGAGGGGATGTGGCCAAAAGGGAACCCTACTTCATTGTTGGTGGGAATGTAAACTGGTTCAGCCACTCTGGCAAGCAGTATGGAGATTCCTCAGAAGGCTCAATATAGAATTCCCCTATGACCCAGCAGCCCCACTGTTGGGTATCTATCCAAAAGCCCACAAACAAAATCACAGTAATGCCACCAGCACAACAATGTTCATCGCAGCACAATTTGTCATAGCGAGAACCTGGAACCAACCCAGATGCCCCTCCATAGATGAATGGATCAGGAAAATGTGGTACATATACACAATGGAATTTTATGCCTCTATCAGAAAGAATGACATTGTTCCATTTGTACGGAAATGGAAGGACTTGGAAAAAGTTATACTAAGTGAAGTGAGCCAGACCCAAAGAAACATGGACTCTATGGCCTCCCTTATTGGGAATAATTAGTACAGGTTTAGGCAAGCCATAGCAGAGCATCACAAGGCCCAATAGCTATACCCTTATGAACACATAAGATGATGCTAAGTGAAATGAACTCCATGTTATGGAAACAATTGATATATCACAGTTGTAACTACTTTCAACGTCCTATGTGTATGTGTAGTTTCTATTATTGATGATGTTCTTGTATCACCTTCCTATGGTTGTACCTACACTATCTCTGTAATCTTATCTGAGTATATTGGAAACCGTGTTTACTGGTATTGGAAGTAGGAAATTCAAAGGGAATACCAAATTTGAGAGACACGGGGTAAAAAAAGATAAATAACTACAAAAGCAATACTTGCAAAACTGTTTGGTGTAAGTGAACTGAACACCTGGGGGGGGAGGGAAAGGGGGGGAGGGCGGGGGGCATGAGGGACAAGGTAACAAACAGTACAAGAAATGTATCCAATGCCAAACGTATGAAACTGTAACCTCTCTGTACATCAGTTTGATAATAAAAATTTGAGAAAAAAAAAAGTTAACGCTCTTTTTAGAGCATTCTAAGGCCCAATTTGGGGCAGGGGCACTGGGTTAAAAAGGAAGAAATGAGTACAAAAGCTTGAAATTACAGAATGGAATCTAAAACAGATGTAACGAAATGACAGGTCAAGGCCTGTTAGTAGGACACCTGGCAGAGTGAGTGATTGCCAGCAGCCATAATAGATAGTAAGTGCTCCTGGCATTAAAGTTCAGTATGTATGGTTGGTTGTTGGGTTGTATTTTCTTTTCTTTTTCTTTCTTTCTTTCTTTTTTTTTTTTTTTTTTGCTTGTTCTAGGATGAACTCAGGGTCTGGGCACTGTCCCTTGGCATTTTCACCCGTCTGGTGCTCTATCATTAGAGCCATAGCCACCCCACCCCAGCCCTTTTGTCCATTTGCTGCTTAATTGGAGTTTTGAGTTTCACAGACTTTACCTGCTCAAGCTAGTTTTGAACTATGATCCTCAAATCTCAGCCTCTTGAATAGATAGGATTACAGGCTTAAAGCATCAGCATCAGGTGGGATATTTTTCAAAACAAAAAATGTTTTTTCAAGCTTTCTACAAGCAAACCAGATGAATATCATTCAATAATGAGTATTAATATTAACTGTTTGCGAAATGCCACTATTCTGTGTGTTTGGGACACAACCGTAACAAGACAGAAAAAAAAATACACCTTCCAGAAGCTCATTTTGCAGGAATAGGCAACTAAAAATTAACAGAGCCAAGATGGAAAAATAGAATAAAGCAACAGAAACTATGAGGAAGGAGGAAGACATTATTTTAGACAAGGTAGTATCACTGGAAAGCAAATAGAGTGATCACTCCTCTGGTTTTCCTGGCACTGTCCTGATTTTCTCCCTGACAGATCCCATATCTTGGGAAACTCTTCAGTTCTACACAAACCAAGGTCGTTTGTCACCCTAAGAACAGAAAGAGAAGTTAGCACCTGTAGCTCATGCTTTGTAATCCTAACTATTCAAAAGGCTAAGAATGGCAGCGGGAAGCCAACCCAGTCAGACAAACTTGAGTGTCTTATATCCAATTAACCAGCAAAAAGCTAGAAGTGGAGGAGCGCTCAAGTGATAGAGAGCTAGCCTTTGAGTGAAAAAGCAAGAGGCCCTGAGTTCAAGCCCCATTACTGGCACAAAAAGATGAAGAGGGGAAAAAGATGAAGAGGAAAAGGAGGAGGAGGAAGAAGGAGGAGGAGAGGGAGAATGAAGAGTTGGTAGGAGGTAGAGGAGGGAGGAGGGGCAGAGGAATGAGGAGAAGGGGAATGAGGAGGAGAGAGGCAAAGGAGGAGGAGGAAGAGAAGGAAGGAGGAAGAAAGAAAGAGGAGCAGAAGGAGGAGGGGAAGAAGGAGGAGGAGGGGGAAGGATATATACAATTATCTAGAAGAGAAGTGTTCCAAATAAAGAAACGGCCCCATTCCACCTGACACATTCCCCTTTATCTATGAAGCTGCCCAAAGTATCTGTCAAGGCGACAAACACCTGGACAGAGAGCAGAAAGCAGTTTTCTGTGCCTGAACAATGACGTTCAGATAAATTCCAAGGTCTTTTTTAGTGCTGAAGTGATGGATTAATGATGTTGGGACAATGAGTCTTTCTTCCTGTTTGCCTACAAAAATAATAGAAGCTCTCCTCTTGGTCTTGATGGGTTATATTAACCAACAGAATCTGGCCCCAGGTTTTGAGTAGTGACTCACCTTGGCAATATCCTATCTGAGCCCTGAACTCATCTTAATACACTATCTGGTCCCCTTCTAACTTCTGATGCGGCTCATATGTTCAAAGCCAGCCTGGGCAGGAAAATCTGTAAGACTCATCTCCAATTGACTGCAAGAAAACCAGGAGTGGAGCTGTGGCTCAAAATGGTAGAGCATTGGCATTGAGCAAAATAGCTCAGGGACAGAGCCCATGCCCTGATTTCAACCCCACAAACAACAAAAACAAAGGTAAAACAGAGAGAAGATAAAGTTGTGGACGATAACTGTATGCTAAAATTAATAAAAGTATTCTCAACCCTAAGATAGTTAAAATAGATTATGCACAAGGCACTAAATAATCTAAAATGTTATTGGCACCAATAAACCATTCATATTTATGTACAAGTGCCATATTGTTATCCAATGCCATGTACTCACTTCGGCATAATACACTAAGATGCCGTACACATTCCTTCAGATGTCTGTCTCCAATTGCCTCTTTTTCTGTCTCTTTCTCTCTCTTTCTCTCTCTCTCTCTCACACACACATTCTTACATGCCACCCACATTTATTCAGATGTCACACACATGCATTCATTCAGACTTAGTCATGTTTAATCAAATGTCATCTCCCCTTTATCCACCTGTCATCTATGAACACCTGAACAACACACATGAGCATGTCTGAAGCACACCTCCAACAGTGCCAATGCAGCAGCTACTTATGTTCCATCACACACATTCATCCAGGCATTCTCAAAACCCTTGCTATTCAAAGTGTGGGTCCTTGGACCAGCATGCTGGCATTATGTGAGAACTTTTAAGAAACACAGAATATCATATCCCACTCAGATCTTATTAGTTAAAATTTACATTCTTAGCACAACATTTCTGGGGTGATTCATACACACATTAACAATAAAAAGTACTGACATCATGACTGAATCTCATTAACTTTCATATTCCAAGTGCCAATAAATGTTTTTAATAAATTAAAGACATTATAACATCACCCATGATCAACAAAAATATTCTTCTCACACTTCCACTCTGAAGTACATTTTTGAAAGAAATACTTGCTTATATGTACAGAAGATAGATAATAGAATACTCATTGCAACATTACTTAATATGGGAAACATTGAAAATAATCTAAATAAACTAGAGTCAGTATTCAGTTGAATACTAATCACTCATAGAAAGTAATGAGTGAATGCTATAGGCATGATCATAAACTCAGTCTATAATCTTGAGTGGAAAATCAAGTTGGAGAATTACACATTTATATGATGTTGTTTATGAAGTTAGTTATAAATGTGTAAAACAATACTTTGTTATTTATTAATAGATGTGTGTGTGTTGGTCCTGGGGCTTGAATTCAGGGCCTGGATGCTGTCCCAAAGCTTTTTTTTTTTAATGTCCTTTTTTTTTTTTTTTTTTTTTGGCCAGTCCTAGGCCGTGAACTCAGGGCCTGAGCACTGTCCCTGGCTTCTTTTTGCTCAAGGCTAGCACTCTGTCACTTGAGCCACAGCACCACTTCTGGCCATTTTCTGTATATGTGGTGCTGAGGAATCGAACCCAGGGCCTCATGTATACGAGGCAAGCACTCTTGCCACTAGGCCATATTCCCAGCCCCCTCCCCAAAGCTTTATGTTCTCAAGGTTAGCACTCTACTACTTGAGCAACAGTTTCACTCCAGTTTTTTGGTAGTTAACTGGAGATAAATCTCTCATGGACTCCCCTGCTCTTGCTGTCTTTGAACTATGATCCTGAGTCTCCTGAGTAGCTAGGATCACAGGCCACCAGTGTCTAGCCTATTAATATTTTTTTCTGGTGCAAGAACTGGGGCTTGGATTGTTTTTTTACTAGGGCTGATGCTCTACTACTTGCACCACACCTCTGCTTCCAGCTTTTTTTTTGGGGTAATTGCAAATAGGTCTCATAGACTTTTCTACCCAGGCTGGCTTCAAACCATGTTCCTCAGATCTCAGCTAGGATTACAGGAATGAGACACCAGCTCACTATTAATACATTAGTAAGTAGTGAAAGCATAAAAATTTGCAAGGAAATTTTTTTAAGCTCAGGATCATAGTGATTATTAGGCAAAGAGGCAGAGAAAGAAAAGCATTAGCAAAAGAAATATATAAAGCAAAATAGGCAAATTCCTAAGATTTGGCAAATCTGAATGGTGGGGGTACGTAGTATGCCCTTTTGAACATCAGAAATATTTCATAAAACAAATTAAAAATATGTGCAAGGAGAAGAAAGGGAAGATTCTATTACTCTTGGAAGGTTCATCTTCACAGTCAGCATTTCTTCTTCCTCTGTCTTTCTCAGGAAATTTCTGTTTGCTCAAGCCAGTTATCTAGTTGGTCTTTCTTTACTCAGAGATCAGTTTCAATTTCCACAAATATTAGGCCTTTGTGCCTTTAGGCTTACTCCCTGGTGAGGGTAGCAGTAACCTTCCTCCTTTGGGCAGTACTGGTACTTGAACTCGGGGTCTTGTACTTTGTAGGCAGGTGCTCTACCACTTGAGCCATTCCCCCTGGGCTTTCTTTTGCTTTCATTATTTTTCTAATAAGATCTTGAATTTTGTCCATGCTCTGAGATGCTCCTATTTACACTTCGTAGACTGCTGGAGTGATAGTTACCTGTTGCTGTGCCCAGATTTTTATTCATTGAGATAGGGGCTTGGGAACTTTATTTTTTGCCCAGGTTGGTCTTGAACCATGATCCTCCCATTTCCACCTCCTGAGAAGCTAAGATTACAGGCATGAGACATCTGGCTTACTGATACTGAGCCTTTCAGTTAGTTCCTGGTTGACCCCCTGAGAGGCTAGCATCCACTAGGACACTTTCAGATAAATCAAACAGAACCATAAATAATTCACATTCACTCTTACATCTCATATAGTCATGCAGAAAGCAATACACAAAGTTTTATTTATTTATTGTAAAGGTGATCTACAGAGGGGTTACAGTTACAAAAGTCAGATAATACATACATTTCTTTTTTAGCAATGTCACCTCTTCACTCATTTTCTCCCAGTTTTTTTTCCCTCCTGACCCCACCCTCACAAGCTTTATAGTTCATTCGCAACAGTGTCAAGTGAGTATCACTGCTGCATTTGTTCACCCCTTGTCCCACCATTTCTGTGCTCTCCTTTACCCAAAACAGATAAACTTACATACAAAACAAAAAACACAGTCTTGTTTTACATTTGTCTTAGTGAGAGTGTATTCAATATTACTCTCTCTTGCTGTCTTAGCAATCACAAAACTGTATATTAATAATGCTGTGCTCATCTGGGTGCTGGTGGCTCACACCGGTAATCCTAGCTACTCAAGGAGTCTGAGATCTGAGGATTTTGGCTCAAAACTAGTCCAAGAAGAAAAGTCCCTTGAGACTCTTATTTCCAATTAACCACCAATAAAAGCTGGGAATGAAGCTGTAGCTCCAGTGTAGAGTGATAGCTTTGAACAAAAATGTTCAGGACAGCACCCAGGCCCTGAGTTCAAGCCCCAGGAAAGGCACAAAAAATTGCTAATAGAGGCCAGGGATGTAGCATGATAGTAGAGTACTTGCCTAGCATGTGCTAGATGTTGGGTTTGTTTCCCACTGCAGCAAAATAGTAGTAGTAGTAGTAGTAGTAGTAGTAGTAATACAAACTCCTCTTACACTAAGATACATTTATCCAATTATTCCTTAGAGGTAGAATCTAATAATCTAATCAATTATTCTACATTTCTCTGCTTTCTCAACCTAACACCATTAATGAGACCTGATGGTCTATCAACCAAATTTACTTCTAATGGAGTATTCTTAAAATATTCCTTAAAACATAGCTCAGAAGAGAGGATATCCTACTGCAAAGCTAAGAAAGCCTGGTGTTTTGGAGTGGTTTTCATAAAGGTTCAACTTTTCCAGATTTTCCCTGAAAACCTCAGCAATACTTTTCACTGTGTCTATGCTATCAATCAAGCCCATATTGGATTATAGTGTAAGTCCAATCTTGAGAAATATTTCTATGTAAATACCAGCTTGTGATGCCAGTCACTGGTGGCTCACACCCGTAATCCTAGCTACTCAGGAGGCTGAGTTCTGAGGCTCGTGGTTCAAAGTTAGCCAGGGCAAGAAAGGCTATGAAACTCTAATCTCCAGTTAACTAGCAAAAAGCCAGAAGTAAAGATGTGGCTCAAATGATACAGTGCCAGCCCAGAACACAAAAACTCAGGGACAGTGTCCAGGCCCTGAGTACAAGCCCCAGGACCAGCACACACACACACACACACACACACACACACACACACACACACAATACTAGCTGTGGCTGTTTGTTTCCAATGATTCTAGTTAATATCTAAATTTCCTAGCATCGAATATGTGCAAATATGTTTTTGAGTTGCTGCATCTATGTTTGCATGAATCCTGCATTTAAATTCTCTATTTTATTCAGATTGCTAATGCCTCTAGTATACTTAGAATAGTGCAAAGACTGAAATTTCCACTGAGTGCTTTATTTTCATCAGGTAGGTTGAATGTTGAAACAATGGCTCATAAAATACTCCACTGAGGAATAGAATCAAAGATGCAGAAATGAATGCACAGATCTATAGCTACCTAATCTTTGATAAGCGAGACAATAACACAGGATGGAAGAAATACAGCCTCTTCAACAAATCATAGAATTGGCTACACACATGAAGAAAACTGAAGCTAGATCCTTATATATCACCCTGCACCAGAATCAATTCCAAATGGATCAAAGACCTCAATGGAAGACCAGATACCCTGAAAACATTACAGGAAGGGATAGGGGAAACACTAGGGCTCCTTACCACAGGTGAAAACTTCCTAAGTAAGGATATAGACACAAGAAATTCAAGAAAGCCTGGATAAATGGGATTGCATTAAACTGCAGAACTTCTGCATGGCAAAGGACATAGCTAACAAGATAAATAGAAAGCCCACAGAATGGGAGAAGATCTTTACTATCTATGCATCAGACAAGGGCCTTATATCTAAAATATACTTAGAGCTCAAAAAATTAACCTCCCCCCCAAAGAAAATCCTCAAAGAAACAACCGCTCCATTAACACATGAGGTAAAGACTTAAAGAGAGACTTCTCCAAAGAAAAAATAAGAATGGCCTATAAACACATGAAGAAATGTTCAACATCTCTGGCCAGAAAAGAAATTCAAATCAAAATAACATTGAGATTCTACCTCACCCAATTTAGAATGACTGTTATCAAGAAAACTAATAATAACAGATGCAGGCAGCGATATGGCCAAAAGGGAATGCCACTGTTGGTGGGAGTGTAAACTTGTTCAATCACTCTGGAAAGCAGTATGGAGTTTCCTCCGAAGACTAAACAGAGAGCTCCCCTATGACCCAGCAACCCCACTCCTGGGCATTGACACAAATGACCACAAACCAGCCCACACTAATGTCACTAGCACAACCATGTCTATTGAAGCAATATTTGCCATAGCTAAGATGTGGATTCAACACAGATGACCCTCAGTGGACAAATGGATCAAGAAAATGTGGTATATATACACAATGGAGTTCTATGCATCTATCAGAAAGAAAGACATTGCCCTATTAGTAAGGAAATGAAAAGGCTTGGAAAAAATAGCTTAAGCAAAGTAAACCAGACCCAAAGAAACATTGTTTCCCTCATTTGTAATAACTAGAATATATCTATAAATCTACAAGTTAATCTAGTGGATAGTAAAAGACAAATAATTACACTTGGAAATGATTAAACAGCACTCAAACATTTGCACAGTGAAAACAAAGGACAATATTCTCAGGAGAGGATCACAATGGCTCAATAGCTATGTGCATATGATCACATAAAATGATGTTAATTGGGACTGGGAATGTGGCTTAGCCATAGAGTGCTTGCCTAGCATGCATGAAGCCCTGGGTTTGATTCCTCAGCACCACACAAAACAGAAAAAGTCGGAAGTGGTGCTGTGGCTCACGTGACAGAATGCTAGCCTTTAGCAAAAGGAATCCAGGGACAGCACTCAGGCCCTGAGTTCAAGCCACAGGACTGGCCAAAAAAAAATGATGCTTATTGAGATGAACTCCAAGAAATGGAAAGAAGTGTTTTTTTTTTTTTTTAATTGTGCTCTTTGCAGTTCTTTCTTTTTTCTCCTTTGGTTTATTCCCTGTTGTCACTGTTTTTTGTTTCTGTACCCTTTGTCTTGTATATAAGTTTATCTGATTTGGGGAAAAGAAGGGGAAGCACAGAAACAGTGGGACAAAGGACAAACCAATTCAACAGTGATACTCCCTAGACACTATGTTGGAAATGAACTTTACAACTTGTCAGGGGAACATGGAGGGAGGTTGGGAATGGGAAAAGTGAGAGAAAATTAGGAAGGTGTTATCAGTGTTCAAAAAGAAATATGTCCATTACCTTACTTATGTAATGGTAACCCCTCTGTACATCACCTTTCCAATGAAATTTAAATAAAAAATACTCCATTGACTTTATAACAGAATGTGTACATTTTTATAAAACAGTTAAGATTTGGTGTCCATCTACAGATATAAAGACAAAGAAAATGTGATACATATACACAATGACTACAATTCAGCCATAAAGAAGACTGGAATCCTGCCAAAACAAAATTGATGGAACTGGAGCATATCATGTAAGGGGAAAAAATGACAAATATGGAAGAACATGTATTGCATGTTTTTCCTTCTTCTTCTTCTTCTTCTTCTTCTTCTTCTTCTTCTTCTTCTTCTTCTTCTTCTTCTTCTTCTTCTTCTTCTTCTTCTTCCTCTTCTTCTCCTCCTCCTCCTCCTCTTCCTTCTTCTCATGATTATTATTATTATTATTATTATTATTATTTGGCAGTATTGAGATTTGAACTTGGGTCCTCATGGTTGCTCTGCAAGTGCTTTACTGCTAAGTTATCCTGCAGCCCTGTTTTTCCTTGCTTTTTGCTGGTACTACAGTTTAATGTCAGTGTCTGGTACTCTCATCTGAAGTTTTGCTCATGACTGGTGCTCTACAGTGTGTAACACACCTTCAATTCGGGCTTTTTGCTGATTAGTTGGAAATAAGACTCCTAAGGATTTATCTGACTAGGCTGGCTTTGAAACTCGGTCCACAGATTTCAGCCACCTGTGGTAGCTAGGATTATAGGCGCAATCCACTGGTGCCTGTATTTGAGCTAGGATCTTACTCCCTGCCTGGGAATAATCTACTCATGTTATAGTTCTCACGTAACTAAGATAGTAAGTGCATGCCACTGCATCCAGCTCTCTATTAAGAAGGGGAACTTTTCTTTATTTAATTGCATTTTATTATCTTTCTGTAGTAATACAAAGTAGTTACCATGCAAAAAATCAGTTTATGAATTCAAAGAATCTTTTTTTTTTGGCCAGTCCTGGGCCTTGGACTCAGGGCCTGAGCACTGTCCCTGGCTTCTTTTTGCTCAAGGCTAGCACTCTGCCACTTGAGCCACAGTGCCACTTCTGGCTGTTTTCTGTATATGTGGTGCTGGGGAATCTAACAGAGAGCTTCATGTGTAGGAGGCAAGCACTCTTGCCACTAGGCCATATTCCCAGCCCCTCAAAGAATCTTGATTAGTGTCACCCCTTTTTATCATTCTCCCACATCACTCCCAACCCCACTTTCAATTTTCTTAATTTCATGGGCTATACATTGAATATCATTTAGTGCATTCTCCACCCTCACCCCAAGAAGAGAACTTTTCTGCCCAGGTTGTCCTCAAATTACAGTCCTCCCAATCTCAGCCTGTACTGTTTACTGAATGTTTTCTAACATGTGTAGAAACTTTATGTTGAACAACAAAAAAATTGACCTGAAAGTAGGAGTAAAAGTAGAAATAAAGGGGACAGGAGAAGATAGAAGGAAGGATGAACACAATGCATGATATATACCTATATGAAAATATCAGTGTTATCCATTAATTTGTGCAATAAATATGTGATACTAATGATAGTGATAAGAAAATATTTACATTTCATTTTTCATGTAAGCCAAACAAACCATTTACATAATTCCAAAGGTAAGACCTTGGATGGCTTCCTCAGATCACTGCTTTTCGGAGTGGCTATCATCCACTAGTGGCACTTTTGGCAGTGCACAGTATATGTTAGCAAGGACAGTTTTGAACACCGTTATCTCTAGAAGGTCTTCATTGTCTGGATCTTTGTTTTACAATCAATTCTTCATCTTGAATTTGTACTTCTGTATCTGTAATGTTCCATATTTGTGGCATTTGGCTCCCATACCTGATGTCCTGTTCCCAACTTCAACTAACTGATAACTCCAGTACACAAACTACTTAAGGAATATTATTGAGCCAGGCACTGTTGGCTTATGCCTGTAATCCTAACTACTTAGGAGGCTGAGATCTGAGAATCATGGTTTGAAGCCAGCCCAGACAGCAAAGTCCATGAGACTCTTACCTCCAATTAACTGACCAACAAAAAAGCCAGAAGTGGAAGTATGGCTCAATTGGTAGAGTGCCAGCCTTGAGTGAAAAAGCTAAGAGACAGAGCCCAAGACCTGAGTCCAAGCCCCAGTACCAGCACACACACTATGTAAATAAATAAATAAATGTGCACGTGTGTGTGTGTGTGTGTGTGTGTGTGTGTGTTTCAGAGTATGAACAGAACTAACCAAGAGAGAATCCTGCTACTGGGATTGGATCCTTCCTGCTTGTTCTCCACCTTTCTGGCATTTACTCTCTGGGAAATGCAGAAAGATTTGGTAAACTTTTTTTGACCAGTACCACTGTTTATTCACAGACCCAGTTACAAAGCTAGCATGGCATACACCTCAGTTCATCCTTCTAAGAAGCCTATTTATCTGTTCCTCCCTGTTGCCAGCATCTCCACTGCCCAGAAAAGATAACTTGAAGGGCCATAGGAAGTTATTTTCTTCCTTGAAGCATTTCCCAACAGTAAAGACCTCACGAATCCCATCTCCATACAGATAATGCCATATTTACTAATAGACCAAGCAATCAAAGAGTTATCTGTGAAGGCAATTTGCTTCTTACTGATTTTACCATAACAAAGCTTGTAGATGAGCTCATTTGCTGACTTCAAGTTTGGGTACCCCTCTGCAATATATGGTTCTACAATCAGCATATTAATTGAAGCCTTGTTGAGCTTAACAAAGGCACCAATGAAGATCTTGTGAAGGCAAAGAAGCTGCAATACCTTACAGACCTTTGGACTCACACTACTGATGACTATGATTCTCATAACAAAAACCTATTTGAGTTCTGCATGTATCTTTAAGTTACCTGCATTTTTGTCCATTCTAGCCATTTGTATCTCAGTTCTGTATATTTTCCTACATCCCTGGTGGTAGTGCTTAGCTTTTCCTTTCTTCTTTTTTTTTGACATTCTTGGGGTTTGAACTCAGGGCCTAAGTACTGTCACTGGCTTCCATTTGCTCAAGGCTAGAACTCTACCACTTGAGCCACAGCACTGACTTTTTCTGTGCATGTGGTGCTGAGGAATCAAATCCAGGGCTTCATGCATGCTAGGCAAGCACTCTACCACTATGCCACATTCCCAGCCCTTAGCTTTTCATAGATGAGCTTCCTCCTTATCTTTTTTTTTTTTTTTTGCCAGTCCTGGGCCTTGAACTCAGGGCCTGAGCACTGTCCCTGCCTTCTTTTTGCTCAAGGCTAGCACTTTGCCACGTGAGCCACAGCGCCACTTCTGGCCGTTTTCTGTATATGTGGTGCTGGGGAATCGAACCCAGGGCTTCATGTATACAAGTCAAGCACTCTTGCCACTAGGCCATGTTCCAAGCCCCCCTCCTTACCTTTTGAAACATCTTTGGGGCATATTTCTTTCTCAGGCATTTTACTTTCAGCTCAGCAAAATTCCCTCTCTTTTCCTTAAAGGGTTTTGGCACAGCAGAAACCTTTATTTCTCTCCAGCTCCGTCCATGGGTTCAGCCAAAAAAGAGGGCAATATGCTTTACAGAAGGCTGAATTTATCAAATTTCCACAGGAAATCAGCAAAAAGTACTAAATAAGCTAGTTTGAGAAATTAAATCCACCTTAGATGGCAAAAAGTTGTTTATTAGAAATATGTCTCAACATGATCCTTCCTCTTATTCATAAATATGGATGATGCAGTCTTTTCTAGCTGAGCCAAACACTGACATACATTGGAAACTGAGGACTGACTCTTCACTTACTATTCCACAGACAGATGCTTGCACAGTATATACAATGCATAAAAGCAGTCCGTTGCAAGCTACCAGAGCATAAAGTTGAATATAATTAAGTCTAAGAAAAACAAAACACTGCATTATATATTTGTGTGTGTGCACACACATGCAAGCTGCATGTTCTGTGGCCTGAACTCAAGGCTTGGGCACTATTTCTTAGTTTTTTTCACTCAAGGATGACATACTATCACTTGAGACACAGCCCCACTTCTGGCTTTTTGGTGGTTAACTGGAGATGAGTCCCATGAACTTTCATGCCTGGGCTGGATTTGAACCATGATCCTCAGATCTCAGCCTTTTGAGTAGCAAGAATTACAGGTATGAACCACCAGGCTCTGGCTATATACTTTTTACTTTGCTTCATACATGACCTGTATTTTTTTGTTTTGCATTTTTATTTGTAAAAGAACATAAGTAGTAAGTGCTTCACAGAACATTGTTATTACTCTCAGCTTAAATGAGGTTACATATCAAAAGAAGACAATACTTTTTAGCTATGTGGAGGGTGGGCTAATTCACTAATGGAAAAACTCATGCCTACTCAATAGCCTTGTTGTGTACGCAACCAAATGGTAAATTGCACCATATTACAGACCTTTGGATCATGCCAGGATGAGTCCTGAGTATGAAATTAATGGCATAATTAAACGATTATGGAAATTAAGAGAAGTTAACACATGAGTGCCTTCAAGAAAAGAGTGGATTTTACCATGGATCTTAAAAGCTAGACAGCAAGGACAGATGAATAAGAAGAAATATGGTTTCTGACAGAGGAAGAGTATAACAAGGCGTTGGAGAGCATGGCTTATCTCCAAGATACAGTGAGGCTTCTCACGTGTGTAACACATGAGGTTTGTATTACAGACTAGTGAGGAGATGGCCTTGTGAGTATAGATTGGATGATACTGTGGATAATCTTCATTTAGTTGGCAGTCAGGAAAAAATGAAATGCATTTTAAGGGTGTCAGATCTGCACTTAGGAAAAATTAATTTGGTAGCAGGTAGAATGCAGACTCTCAAGCAGAGGATTACAGGAGTCCCAGGAGAAAACAGTATAAGAATTCAGCAACTAGTTTAGCACTTGGCTCTGTACAGCTGAGGGAGTTGTGAGGATATAAAGGGTGCCTGTGGCAATGTAAAGGGAAGGCATTCAAGATGCTGTACATGAATGCATCTTATACTCTCAGCACCAACTTTAAAAGAATCAGGGAAGAAGTTAATAGGATGTAGAGGTTTCATGCCTAGGATAAAGAAAAAGGAAAAAAAACTAGCTACTCAGAAGGCTGACATCTGAGGATCGCAGTTCAAAGTCAGTCCTGGCAGAAAAGTTCATGAGGCTTGTATCTCCAGTAAATACCCAAAAGCCGAAAGTGGAGCAGTGGCTCAAGTGGTAGAACATTAACCTTGGGCATAAAAAGCTCAAGGACAGTGCCCAGGCCTGAGCACAAAGCCCCAGTGCTAGGACCAAAAAAGAAAGAAAGAAGTTAAAGGAAATGAAAGACAAGAAAAGAAAAAAAGAAAAGAAAAGAAAGAAGTTGGCCTGTGGGGCGAGGGGATGTGTAAGCTGGAGTAGTTTCTTATATCAGAGTGGGGCATGGTGAATTCAAGTGCCACGAGACTTGTGAGCAGAAGCATTCCACAGGCTATTAGGAATTTGGGTGCGAAGCAAGAAAAGAGATACAGCATCATCTCAAAGGAAGTATTGCTTGGATGTGGAAATTCATAGTCCCCTTGAAAAGATAAAGTAAGAAAGCTGATGTCCGAACATTAGCAAACATCAATTGTTAGTGTAGTGGTGTGGTTGAAGGACTACGGGATCAGAGTCTAGAAAACCTCCAAGAGTCAGACAGGTTATTTCAGAGTGTGGATCCTGAGACCAGAGAGCATGCTCTTCCAGTGAGTCTGTGGTAGAGACTCTGCTAGTAGTGGGGGTGGGGTAGACTTTAGCATTACTGGGACACGGTTTTAATGAGTGGCCCCAGTGTTACCAGATCTTTTATTCTTTGTTGTTTTAGAGACTTCATTAATCCAGATGATAAGAATCAAGGGTTTGTAAAGCATAAAGTCAGCCTAAAAAAATCCCACTGTGGAACAAAAGCAGGCAGTCTTGACCTCCAGTAAGGATATAGAACTTCTTTTTTCTGAAGTAAATAGAAATGGAGTAGTCCAAGAAGAATTGAACTGATGACCTGAAATTTTAAACTCATGCTCAAACCAAGCAAATGAAAATGCATAAATTCCAGTAGACCTTATAAAATAGAGAACAACCCTGAATTAGGAAAAATGAACCCTTGTTCTTCTATTTTGGGTGTGTGCCAATTCTGAGGCTTGAACTCAGGGCATAGGTGCTGTCCCTGAGCTTTTAACCTGAAGCCTAGTACTCTACCACCTAAGCCACAGCTCCACTTCCGGCATTTTGGTGCTTAATTGGAGATAAGATCTCAGTCTCTTGAGTAGCTAGAACTTTCCTGCCTAGATTGGCTTCGAACTGTGATCCTCAGATATCAGCCTCCTGTTAGCTAGGATTAAAGAAGTGAGTCATGGTACCCAGCTATGACTGCCTTTTGTGGCCATTTCCAACACAGAGTGTTCCCTGACTTTGATGCTTGGTTTTTATGTCTCCAACATAGCTCAGATTCAAACAAAGCTTCTCAAGATGGTGCCTGTCTATAGCATTGCCATATATGAAAACTGACAAAGTAGATTTCTGCTCCAGTGCAGGTTTGCCATGTAGGAGAATGTCACTGGCATAACAGATCCTGGCACTGTTTTTAAGACTTCTGAAAACTGTGGGCTTATCCTGTGGTTAGGATTACCAGGTTTTGTCACCAAGACTATGTGTCTTACCTTGTGATTGTGACTGTAGTTCCTCTGTCCCCTGGGAAGCTACAGTTAGAGCTGCAGGCTGTTCCTGCTTTTCCCTGGTAGCCTTTGTGATTCTCCTCTGCTCTTCAGCTATTCTATAACCTGTGCCAATGCCTTTTCTGTGTGTTTTAGGAAGAAACACTTTCCTCATTCAGGTCTCTCTACACGTCTCTGCTCCAGTCTTCTCAATTCATGCAGGCTCCTCATTGCCCTAAAGTTGCACTGCTATACTAGTACAGTAGGTCCATTGTGTCTTAATTCACTTTTATATTTCCAAGAAAAATATTGAAAGGGATTTGTTAGCACTACCCTTATTGTAGAGTTTTGGCTGATAAAATGAACATGTTCTCCTTATGAATGAGGATACAAGATATAACAAATAAAAATACATGAGAACTAGGTACCTGTGACTTCTTTTTTCTGAATAATTACTTATTCATTGTCAAAATGATGTATGAAGGGGTTACAGTTTCATACATAAGGCAGTGGGTACATTTCTTGTACAATTTGTTACCTCCTCCCTTATTTCCCCCTCCCCCCTCCTCCTCCCACCTGTGACATTGTTTATGAGTATTTACATTGAGAAAATACGGCTTGGGATACATTTATATTGAAATTATTTTGTTTATCATATATATGTGATATTTTTCTGTGATTTGATTTTCATTAATAGCTTTTTAACTGCTTATAAAATTCCATGAAGTTGCAATGTGTTCCATTTTCACTGGAGAAGAGCTTCTATACTGATTACATTTACTTTGTTCTGTTTGTTGAACATTCTTTATGAGAAAACATGCTAAAATTAGCATTATTGACCAGTATACAGAACATGTACTTGTAATAATGTTAACAACTCTGAGAATTGTCCTCCAAATTTGATCTGCCAAAGTACAGAATACCATCCTACACATGTTTTTCTATTCTTCGCCCTCTCATTGCATTTTTTTTTCTTTTGGTGCTGGTACCGGGACTTGGACTTAGGGCCTTGCACTCTCATCTGGCTTTTTTGCTCAAAGCTGTCACTCTACCACATGAGCCACAGCTCCACTTGAGGTTTTTACTGGATAATTGTAGGTAAAAATCTCCATGGACTATTCTTCCTGGGCTAGCTTTGAACCACAGTCCTCACATTTAAGCCTCCTAAGAAGCTAGGGCATGAACCACCAGTGCCCAGCTGCATGACATTTATTTTTTTGCCAGTCCTGGGGCTTGGACTCAGGGCCTGAGCACTGTCCCTGGCTTCCTTTTGCTCAAGGCTAGCACTCTGCCACTTAAGCCACAGTGCTACTTCCGGCTTTTTCTGTGTATGTGGTGCTGAGGAATGGAACCCAGGGCTTCATGCATGCTAGGCAAGCACTCTACCGCTAAGCTACATTCCCAGCCCTGCATTATGTTTCTTGATTGATAATTTTTAAGCTGTCATCCACTGATTAAGCATCATTCCCATTTATTTTTATTCCCTTTTTCATAACTACACATATCTCCATTTGTTCCCATGCCAGAAGATAATTTAGTAAGACTCATGTAAAAGTATTAAGTTGTTCAAGGAATGAAATCCACTCAAAAGATAGTAATGACATAATTTTCTTTTCCTGTTTATAAATAACATGATTTGCTTCAATAATACCCTTGCTGTTTAAATGGATACCTTTTTCATTATTTTTTTCTTTAATGCAGTGGAATCCATTTACTCAATGAATTACTTCAATTATTCTGTCTTCTTTCAAGTCATAATTGTACTGTTAAAGAGATATTGAACACTAAGAACCTGAAATAAGTTGGGTTTGATCAATGGGTTATTAAAATACTCAAGAATCTTGAGGCTTATCCTCAGAATGAAGATATTATTTCAACCCTCTAAATAAAGATTTTCTCAATTTTATTTGTTAAAAGGAGCCAACAGATTTTTGAATAAATGAGAATTAGATTATAACAGATGCCATCAACAACCATTTTAAAATCTATTAATTGCTCAATTTTAGTAGGATAAATGCCAAAGCAAGAGAACAATTGCATTACAAATGCTTCCTTGTTAACAGAAAGAACATCACATGCTATTTGAAGGTCATTAGACAGAAGACAGGCAGGGAGTGCTACCTAGAAGTATGCATGATTTGCTCCAAGCTTGAATAAATATTGCTTGCACCTTATATGCTGACACTACCAAAGTCTGTATTTGTATTATTTGCATTATACATAAAACATTTTTCTCATTAATTCCTAACTGAACAAGAGAATCTCTGCAAAAATTTGTTCCTAATTTCTCCAGTTTGATCTAAAAGAGATTTTAGTCACAGGATTCATCATAGATAAATATTGCACAAGCAAATGGAAAGTTTTTGTCTGCATTGTGAGTAGATGCTTATGTAGCTCCACTGTCAAGTCAAGGCATTTAGACTTGACAATCTATGTAAAATTAAATGGGGCTCTTAGATTTAGATCATTGAGGAAAGTTTCATCTTGGAACTTGAAAATTTGCTTTAAATTTGAGCATCAGGAAATACTTTGGGAACCAGCAAATGTCGGCCTGGGGGCATGGTTTAAGTGGTAAAGCACTAGCCAAGAGCAAGAAAGCTGAGCAAGAGTATAAGGCCCTGAGTTCAAGCCCCCAATACCAGCACAGAAAAGGTGAAACTTCATGAAATAGTTTTGGTAGCTCAAATTGTCATTTGAGAGATAAACTGTAATAATGATAAGTCAGAAATTTCTCTTAATCTGGTATTTTATTGCTTTCTTTAAGGAAATCATATCTGATATGTTTAGCTGGTATGTGCTGGTTTAAATCTGATTTTCCATCATTTTTACATATTTTATTATTTATTATAAAGGTAATGAACAGGGGGGTTTACAGTTACATAAGTAAGGTAATGAGTACATTCCTTTTTTTTTCTTTTTCTTTTTTCCAGTCCTGGACTTTGGACTCAGGGCCTGAGCACTGTCCCTGGCTTCCTTTTGCTCAAGGCTAGCACTCTACCATTTGAGCCACAGCGCCACTTCTGGCTTTTTCTCTATATGTGGTGCTGAGGAATCGAACCCAGGGCTTCATGTATACGAGGCAAGCACTCTTGCCACTAGGCCATATTCCCAGCCCCAAATTCCTTTTTTTGAAAACACTTATCCTCTGCCTCATTTTCTCCACCACTGACTCCCCTCCTCACCAAGTTGTAAAGTTCATTTCCAACATAGTGTCTAGTGAGTATCATTGTTGCATTAGTTCATCATTTCTCCTGCTGTTTCTGTAATTCCCCAGATCAGATAAACTTATATACAAAGGGTACCGAAAACTAAAAAAGAAAGAACTGAAACAGTACATAATAAAAACCTCATTTCTAATTCCTGGAGTTCATTTTGATACACTTATATGGTCATATGAACCTAGCAATTGGGCTATTGTGACCCTCTGCTAAGAATGTCATAGACATAATCTAGTTATTACAGATGAGGGAAACAATACAGCCTATGTTTCTTTGGGTCTGGCTTACTTTGCTTAATAAAATTTTTTCCAGGTCTTTCCATTTCCTTACTAATGGGGCAATGGTTTTCTTTCCCATAGAAGCATAGAACTTCATTGTGTATATATACCACATTTTCTTCATCCATTCATCTACTGAGGGGCATTTGGGTTGATTCCATATCTTAGCTATGATAAATAATACTGCAACGAATATGATTGTGGTGATAGCTCTAATATGTCCTTGTTTGTGGTCATTTGGGTCAATGCCCAGGAATGGGATTGCTGGATCATAGAGGAGTTCTCTCTTCTGCCTTTTGAGGAAACTCCACACTGCTTTCCAGAGTGGTTGAACAAGTTTACACTCCCACCAACAGAGGCATTCCCTTTTGGCCATATCCCTGCCTGAATCTGTTATTATTAGTTTTCTTGATAACAGTCATTCTAACTTGGGTGAGGTAGAATCTCAGTGTTATTTTGATTAGAATTTCTTTTCTGGTCAGAGATGTGTCTATTGATCATTCCCATTTCCTCTTCAGAGAAGTCTCTCTTTAAGTCTTTATCTCACGTGTTAATGGGGTGGTTGTTTGAGGATTTGTTTGGGGGGGGTAATTTTTTGAGGTCTAAGTATATTTTAAATATGAAGCCCTTGTCTGTTGTATAGCTAGTAAAGATCTTCTCCCATTCTGTGGGCTTTCTATTTATCTTGTTAGCTATGTCCTTTGCCATGCAGAAGCTCTGCAGTTTAATGCAATCCCGTTTATCCAACCTTTCTTTGATTTGTTGTTTCTAGGCCTTTATTAAGAAAGTTTCGACCTGTGCCAAGGAGCCCTAGTGTTTCTCCTATACCTTCCTGTAATGTTTTCAGTTTATCTGGCCTTCCACTGAGGTCTTTGATTCATTTGCAGTTGAATCTGATGAAGGGTGATATATACAAATCCATCTTCAATTTTCTACACCTGTATAGCCAGTTCTGCCAGCACCATTTGTTGAAGAGGCTGTCCTTATTCCATCCTGTTTTTTGCCCCCTTATCAGAGATTAGGTGGCCATAGGTCAGTGGGTACATTTCTGGGTCTTCAAATCTATTCCATTGATCTCAGGCCTGTTCTTGTGCCAGTACCAAGCTGCTTTTATTACTAAGGCTTTGTAATAGAGTTTGAAATTTGGTATTGGTATTCTTCTAGCACTGTTCTTCCTGCTCAGAACTGTTTTTGCAATTTTGGGTTTTCTATTATTCCATATAAATTTTTGGATTGATTCTTCTATTTCATTAAAGAATTATTTTAGGAAATTGATGGGTATTGCATTTAATTTGTAGATAGCCTTTGGCAGTATTGCCATTTTTCATGATGCTAGTCCTCCCTCCATCATTTTTTTATGTTAAATGAGCAACTGAATACTGTACCAAAATCATCAAAAGAATTTTCTCCTCACTTGATTAGTATCTCTTGTTCATAAAATTTATACTTCTATTTTGATTTTTTGAAATTCAGATATGCATTAAAAATATCACCCACCATAAGAATTGAAAAGTATGTCAGTCATTCATGCATGCTAACTCAACTAACTATAAACAGAACTTGGGCTATTGCAAAGGTCCATAAACTTGTGAACTGATAAGGAATTAAATTTGGTAACTAATAAAACAAGCAGAACTTGCTGTTTACCTAAGAGAAAAACTGTACTTGTAAGACACACCATCCTAGAACAAAGTCAGAACACTTACGTTCATGGATTGGTGAAGTTTGAAGAGCACAAATGTTCAGAGTGACATAAATTTAGCATGTTCTGATGTTCATTAGACTAAGGCTGCTGACCAGGGGTGTTTATTTTTTTAATAATTACTTATTTATTGTCAAAGTGATGTACAGAGAGGTTACATTTCAGGGGTGTTTATTGATTGGCTACTGTCTGAAAGTGTAGGGCTGTCACTGATTGGTTGACTTTTAGGTAAGGTTTTCATTGACTGACTTTGGGGACTAAGCATTTCTGATGTACTTTCAGAAACTTGGGGCTGTAAATTTGCTAACTCTTAAGTGTATTTACTGGAGTAAGGCTATTATTGATTGGCTCATATTCTCTCTCTTCTCTCTCTCTCTCTGTCTCTCTCTCTCTCTTCATTCTCCTTTTTCCCTCACTCTCCCCACAATTCCTCCTCTTTGCCTCCCTTCTCTCATCATTCTAATGTGAGACATTGGTCAAATAACAGTATTTTGCTTTCTTGAATATCAAGAATAGCAGTTTTGTGGGGCACTGGTGGCTCATGCCTATAATCATAGCTACTCAGGAGGCTGAGATCTGAAGATCACAGCTTAGATCCAGCTGGGGCAAAGAAATCTGAGACACTCTTATCTCCAATAAACTACCCAGTAAAAGGCAGAAGTGGCACTGTGGCTCAGATGGTAGAGCACTATCATTGAGCACAAAGAGGCCCAGGGATAGTGCCCAAGCCCTGATTTCAAGCCACAAGATTGGCAAAAAATAGTAGTTCTAATTATTAGTCACCCCTTTCATCTTCCTTCAGACAAACATAGAGAGAGGCCATCATGGATAGTCTGGAGAATTTGTACATTGTCTTTATTTGGGTGATAGGATTTTTTACACTGTGAAAAGTAATTTACTCTTTAAGCAATTTTAGAGACAATCCCATTGGCTGAAGAGTAATTACAGATAACTTAATATTTGCAATTTATTTATTGAAAAACAGCTGTATGTTGAAGATGTAGGAATTACTGGTATTTGATACAAGATAAAAATCAGCATTCAGGAAGATGGCGCCATCACAATAGGGAAGCACCCCACTAGCTCCAACAGATTAATGAGCTGAGAACTCCAACACCCAACACCCCAGCAAGAGACCAGCAATCCCAACAACCCGAACAAACAGAGAAACACAGGAAACGAAAAAGAACAAAAAAAGAAGAGCCTATAACCTGCACAGAGCTGGAAAATCTCTGGGGTACCTCCCCACCCCGCTGACCCCAGCCCGAACAGGGCCAGGCTGGGAAAGGGGACCTGGCGCAGGTAAACGGGACCGCAGACCGTCAGCAACCAGAGAAGCAACAGCCAAAACGTCACGCCAGGAGTACAGAGTCCAGACAGCAGGAGCTCCAAGGACCCCCAGACAGAACGAAAACCTACCAAGACAGACGGCGGTGCAGAACCGGAGGCACAGGACCGAACGGCCGGGAACAGAAAACAACAGCAGGGGAACTGGGCGGTGCAGACGGGTAGAGCCGGGACCGCCACCAACAAACAACCAATCGCCACACCCCAGCACCCCAGCTCTGAAAAGCCCACAGCGGCGCGGGACACACACACAATCCAGGACCAGTAAGTTCCCCATTACGCCCCCCACAGGAGACCAGCTCTAGCAGAGACCCAAACCCTACAAAGAAGCTAGAGCTCCCTCCCTCCCCCTCCCTACCCCGAGGGAACAAAGGAGCCAGCCATAAATCAGGCGGCAAAAGGTCCCTACAGCCTCTGGGAGGACACAGAGCTAGCAGAGGCGGAGCAGCGCCCAACAAAGTGATCAGGAAACACCTTAGACAGGCTTCCCCCAAAGCCCCAGCTGGGGAGCCCGAACCTGTCTGCACCACCCCCCCCCCCACAAGTGGGACCCAGGGACTGGTAGGCATTGGAAAGTCACCAGAGGCGCCCTGGTTCGTACAGACTTTTTGAACAACAGTCACAGGCTTGCTGGTGTACAATACCAGCCCAGCAGGGACACCTGGGCCCAAACACATGCCCCTCTCACAGAAGAGGCACAGAGTCTGTGGGCACCAACCCACGCCCAGACACTTGAACCTGCTGGGGTCCACGCATACCGCCCCCCCCCACAGCAGACTCGCGAGAGGGCACAAGCACCCTCCAACAACTCAGGGCAGCACGCCCCCAAAGGAAGCACTAGAGTGCACACGCACGTGCCCCGTGGAGGGCCAGCATGGGTCAGCGTGCTAGCCATCCAGCAGGAGGATTTTCTGCCCAACCCCCCGCGGGAGCACACAAGCAGGCGAGCTGGAACACCCGCTCTGATAGGCGTACTCCGCACAGGTGGGCAGGGCTCCCCAGTGGCAGTGCCCACTCTGATAGGCACACTCCGCACAGGTGGTCAGGCCACCCCTCAACAGCAACACCTGCTCTGACAGGAGCACTCCGCACAGGTGGGCAAGCCGCCTATCAGTGGCAATTCTCAAGCTGAGAGGTGAGCTCTTTTGACCACAGCACCTAGTGGAAAAAAAATCAAAGTAGAGAAAAGTCTCCACGCCACACTGAACCAGCAACCCGCAAACCCCCATCAGGGACACACTAGGGTCAGCACAACACAATGGCAGGGCACTGTCCTGCAGAGAAAGACACAGAACTTACCCACCCCCAAGTGCAGTGAGGGTGACTGCCTCAACAACAACCAAGACGGTCACATTCACCCATTGGGCAGTAAGGTTCAACAGCCAAACTCAAACCCAGAGCCAGGACACAAACAAGTCTCCACTGATGGACCAGCAGGAACCAGCACAAAGCCAAGCCAAGGTCATCACCTACAGATCTCCATATGCGCAAATCACAAAGAAATATTGCAAACTTCATGAAAGGTCAAGCCAACTTGCCAGCTCCAAAAAGTAGTATGACTGAAGAGGAGATGGAGAATTAAACAAACAACTGAGGCTATGATAGCAGAAATGATGGAAAGCCTCAGGAACTAATTCAGAAAACAATTCCAGGAGTTTAGAATGGAAGTCTCGAAGGACCTTCAGGAAGTCAAGAAAGAAATGGAGGGCTGGGGATATAGCCTAGTGGCAAGAGTGCCTGCCTCGGATACACGAGGCCCTAGGTTCGATTCCCCAGCACCACATATACAGAAAACGGCCAGAAGCGGCGCTGTGGCTCAAGTGGCAGAGTGCTAGCCTTGAGCGGGAAGAAGCCAGGGACAGTGCTCAGGCCCTGAGTCCAAGGCCCAGGACTGGCCAAAAAAAAAAAAAAAAAAAAAAAAAAAGAAAGAAATGGAAGCAAAAATGGATACAGTGCTATCCTCCGTTAAAGAAGACCTTAACATCCTGAGAAACAAAATGCATGAAAAAATAGATTTAAAACACAACTCTTTAAAGGAAGAAATTTCCACAATGAAAGCTGATCTGGCAACCATAAATAGCTCACTGACATCCATAAACTCCACACTAGAAGCCACAGCACAAAGAATTAATCATATCGAATCCCGAATCTCTCTTTTGGATGACGATGCAACTGATAAGGACCAGAA